>NW_024096478.1:2465000-2537500 GCF_016545835.1 Crotalus tigris | reverse complement strand
TATACTTAGTGGGTCAGTGGGAATAAACTTGTTTCTAAGATTGAATTTTGCTTTTGAAAAGCTTCTCAGTTATAAAAACGGTTGAGTACACATGGATAGCACGGAACAGGCTTCCAGAAAGTTGCAGAAGTTACAGTACAAGAAAAAAGATAGGATTAAAGAGAATATCTGCCCTTCCCACAGAGGAATTCACCTGATCTTTGAAAACAGCTTTTCTCTTTGCACAAGTGGAGTTGAAAGCATCCATCTACTCCTTTGGAAAAGTAATGCACGACATTTTAAAGAATTTGCCAGGGTCAGAGAACTAATCAATTATCCTTTGTGTTGACCAGAGTAAAAGATGTATCACATTATCATTTTCAACTGTTGCCACACAGGAACAACAACAAGCTAGTTTTGGAAATAATATAATAGTAACCAGTTGAAACGGCTGACTATGTGACCAACCATAAGAATATATAAATGTATGTGTCACCATCCAGATCTTACGTGTATGTGCCTTAACAGTTATAGTTCTCTGGTGCATTTTGTCTTAGGCATGTGCTGATAAGCTGAAACGAGAAATGGAGCTGTATGGCTGTCCACCAGAATTTCCAGATGAGGAAGAGGAGGAGGAGGAAGAGGAGCCGAGGCAAGAAGTGGTCATTAAAGATAAAGCTAAAGGCAGAAAGGTATTCAAAAGCCAAACTGTTACAGGTAGTCTTCGACGTAACGACCGCAATTGAGCCCAAAATTTCTGTCGCTAAGTGAGACATTTGCTAAGTGAGTTTTGCCCCATTTTATGACCTTTCTTGCCACAGTTGTTAAGTGCATCGCCGCAGGCATTAAATTGGTAAAATAGCTGTTAAGTGAACCCGGCTTCCCCATTGACTCTGCTTGTCAGAAGGTCGCAAAAGGTGATCGCGTGATCCCGGGACACTGCAACCGTCATAAGTAAGAATCAGTGGCCAAGAGGCCGAATTTTGATCACCTGACTATGGGGATGCTGCAAAGGTCGTAAGTGTGAAAAACGGCCATAAGTCACTTGTTTCAGTGCCGTTGTAATTTCGAACGGTCACTAAATGAACTGTTGTAAGTCGAGGACTACCTATAGTAGTTTTCCCTCCTTCCTTCATAGTCAAGGGTTGTATCTAACTGGGCATACCATCACTTATTATTTTATTTTTTTCCCGTATCATCTTCTTTCTTCTTCCTTTTCTCCGTTCCTGCCATCCAACTCTGTCATTCACGCTCCATTCTTCCCTGATAAAAGCCTGAGCTGCTTGCTTGCAGGAAGCTTTTGAAATTATTCATAAAGCTACTGGCAACCAGCTTTGATTTGCAGTATGAATAATTTATGGTTCCTTTAGAAGATTATTTACATCTTGCAAATACAACTGTAAATTTGTAGGAATCGTCCAGGGTGAAATATTTAATGGATTTTTCTGTCCTCCTATAACTTCAATGATTTTTATTTATGCACATAATGAAAATAATTGCACTTAAATATGAGGTATATAAATTTCCCCCTGTTGTTTAAAGAGTAAAGCTGCTGCTAAGACCGGCTCTTCAAAATACCAGTGGAACATCATGAAATCTTTAGGCCTCTCTGATGAAGAAATAATAAAATTTTCAGAGGCTGAACATTGGCTTGGCTACTTCCCACCTCTGGCTCTTCAAGATTTAAAACGCATGGGACTAAAGGTACTACATTTTTCTTACGTTGTTGATCAAATGTATTTCATTTTGATGCTTTTCTAACTTTTTATTGATATGAGAAGTATCTATTAGAGAACTGTCCAAATGCATTCACATTTCTTTTATAAATGTTACATTTAAATTTTGATATTCTTATTGAGGACAAACATTTTGAAGAGCTGAAATAGTACATAAAGATTGCTTTTGCTAATGATAGATAACCATACTCATATCACGCGTGCTGCCGCCGCCAGCAGCTCATGCAGGACCATTAGGCCATCACAGCGACCCGAGGCAGGGTCAAGGTGCGTCGGGTGTGTGAGGGGAACAGACTCCACACACAGGCCAAGAGCAAGATCTGTGAGGGGGCCAAGATAACTAGCAGCAGATAACCATAATGTTGATGTGGCCCTGGCACTTTGCGATAAATAAGTGGGTTTTGGGTTGAGGTTTGGGCACTCAGTCTCTAAAATGTTCGCCATCACTGCCATATGACATTCTGATTTCAAAATTAAAAATTTTTAAAAGCAGTTTGCTATGGGAGTAGGAGATTGCTATTTGTGAAATTCAAAACTAAAACTCTCCTTTCCCCATGACGTTAACTTCAATGATCTTTGGATTCCACCCTATGAATGATCTTTATTTCATGACTTTCCAGGTAGATTGGAGGCGTTCCTTTATTACCACTGATGTCAACCCCTATTATGATGCCTTTGTACGGTGGCAATTTCTAACTCTCAGAGAAAGAAAGAAAATCAAATTTGGAAAACGGTAAGAATGCTTTCTTGATGTGTCCATTTATAAAACATAAAACACAGATTGTTCTTGTTGCTTGAATTATGTCAAAAATACAGTATTGAAGTTGATTTGTTAACCATACATCCCATATTTATGATTTTCATTGGTGAGCGATCTTTGACATATTGTAGGACATTAACACCTCATATTCCCTAAATTTTAATTAAATCAAAGGAAAAAAACAAGCACAGTGGTCAAAATAATGCAACTAAATTGAAAATACTAATGTCTCTCTCAGTAAATGAGTACATAGTTATATAAATGCAGCATAATACAGATATTCCAATAGCAGTTATCAGTTGATGAAAATGAAATGGATGGGAGGGGAGAATGTGTTATTGAAAAATCCTTTTTGCATTGTTTTTATTATACTTCAGTTTTATATTCCTATTTTATCTTTATTATTTGGTTTTTTAGCTAAGCTTATGTAATTTTTTAAAAAAATACATAACAGTAAAATCTTTTGTTACATAAATGTCAGCTTTCTGCATTAATGTAATTGAATATAGACAACCTAAAGGATGGACAGAATGTAGCTTAAATGATTTATTGCAAATGCGCAATATTATACTTGCCAGCAAATATTCTGTAGTTGTGTACCATTCAGATGGAATTCTACCGGGTCCGCAGTTTTTCCTAATTTCAGGGCTTGAGTTGTACTTGGGAATTTTTGTAAATGGTATCCTTGGTTATGGCAGCTTTTTAAAACCTCCCACTTCAATATTTCTATCCAATTAATGATTTGTGGTTGAGTCACAGCTAGCTTCAGTGGACATAACTGAGTATAAAATGAGCAACCCTATTAATAGATCAATAGATTTTTGTCTCCCCATATAAATGATCTTTATTAGCCTGAACTCTAGGTATAAAATGTTGTTTTTGTTCTTTCATTCAGTGAGCCAATAACTTTCCAAATTTCTTTCCTGGTTTCTTATAGTTCTAATTAACACATTTCAAAGAATATTAAAATTGTTTTGAATGTAATAGTTCCAATTTAGGTATGGCTGCTAAAGATGCTTGGTATAACTGCCCAATTCAGTACAACACTGTTTCATATAGTGGCTTCCCTTAGGAGAGGAAAGTGAAATGAAAAGTAAAGAATGATGGTCCTGCACCATTTTTCCTTGGGATTAGCCTGCACAGTAGGAGATTATCTGGCATGGGTGTTTAATTGTACTAACAAAATATTCCCTGTTCAGGGTCTAGTATGTACACACATTTTAACAATGACTTAATTTATCTTGTAGGTATACTATTTATTCCCCAAAAGATGGTCAACCCTGCATGGATCACGACAGACAAACAGGGGAGGTAATGAAGGATTTTTTAAAAAATAGGACTAAGTTTTAATGAGTTGAGACTTTGGAGATTAAGGCCAGAGGAAGAGGAGGATCAGGAAAAATGGCTTCCCTGCCCTCTTCAACTACTGTTTCCTGAGTCTCTCCAGGAAGCCTTTTCTCGCTTAACCATTTAAGTTTGGACCCAATTTTGTACAGGAATGCTCACCTAATTGACTGAAACACCTAAACAGAAAACTAAAGGAAATTAGACAAAACTTAGAAATGATTATCAATAGTAGTAGGCAACATCTACCCAATCTTAATATCTCAAAAAAAAAAAAAAAAAGCCAAGTACTAGCTAGAACAGGGGTGTCAAACTGCCGGCCCATGGGCCGGATATGTCATGCCGAAACCGCGCCCACCCCATTGTCAGCAATGGAAAAAAAGATGTGATACATCATGTGACATTACGAGTTTGACACCCCTGTGCTAGAATGTCTAGTCCCAGGAGTCCCAAATTGAAAAAGTACTCCAAAAGAAACCAGTAGCAGCTTCTTGTATATCATTGCCAAGGAGGAGGAGGAGGAGGAGAAGAAGAAGAAGAAGATGATGATAAAGTTGGAAGGGACCTTGGAGGCATCTAGTCCAACCTCCTGCTGAGGCAGGAAACCCTGTACCATTTCAGACAAATGACTGTCCGGTCTCTTCTTAAAAACTTCCAGTGTTGGAGCATTCACAGCTTCTGGAGGCAGGTTGATGATATATATAAATGTAAGGAGAGTTGAGCTTGATTCATAACCTTTTTGTAGTATTGGGATGTAAATAGTAGAATTAGGAAAGTGAATTTTAAAAGTCATTTGTAAATTAAAACTGTGGGTCAACTTTCAAAGAGAATAAAAATGAAAAATCATCAAGCCCCCAAGCTTCTGGAAAAGCTGCTTGGATGCTGGACTCTGGTTTTGTGTCACCAGCAGCTTGTACTGTTTATGCACAGAAGCACAACTTGCTTGCATTATTTTCCAGTTGGGAGAGTGGAACATAAGTCCACTTGTAGTGATATCAGGATTATGTAGTGCTTCACCCTTAAAGAAAAATAAGTTGCCTTGAAAGGTATATAGCATCTGTCTGCAGCTGCTTAAACCAGTCATGTGATTCTGGGAAAAGATACAGATGCTTTAAGGAGTTGCCAACAGGTATTAACTAAGTTACTTCCTTCCCTCCTCCCTCTGACTCTGAAGCACATTTTTCTCTTCCAATCCAAAGTAACGCATTTGCTTATTTATTTACAGAAGTTATAAGGCCACCTATCTTATATAATGATCCTAGGCAGCTCACAATAATCAGTAAAAACAAAGATCTGATTAATACATGAATCACTCTAATGATTTTGTTTTTAGTCTAATGTATAAAGACTGGTTTGACTAATTCTAAGAGATTACAAATGAAAGTGACACAGTTGTTTATATATTGTCTCTCAGGGTGTAGGACCTCAAGAATACACACTAATCAAAATGAAGGTGCTAGAGCCTTACCCCCTGAAATTAAGGTAGGCCTCAGGATAATTACTGATATTGACGTTAGTGGGGGAAAAAAAAAGAAAGCTAAAGGCTTTCATAAAAGGGCCAAGGTTGCCTACCCCTGCACTTGGTGGTTAGATATGATATCAGATCATTGCCATTTTTGGCCTCCTGCTGGCTTTCCCATTAACTTTGTTGATCAGAAACCAACAGTGAGGATAAAATGATGATCGCATGACTGCAGGACACGGCGACCATCGTAATTACAAGCCAGTTGCCAGATGCTCGAATCGCCTTCCTGTGACTGCAGGGATGCTGTAGTGGGCTGCATCAAAACTTTGACCGTTGACGGAACTAATAGTCACTGAATGAGGACTACTTGTACTGATACGATGTATATCCATCTAAACTTCATTAGAATTTCAGATTAACAAAGCTCTTAAGGATACGTACATTTATTGTTTAAGAAAATGTTTCAAAATATCTTGGCGTAGCTTGTAGAAAATAATAATATTTAGCTACTTGTTTTTATTTCTTAAGTGTACTTTTATTTAAATATATTTTTCTAAACTGTCCTTTCTTTTGCAGCGGCCTTAGAGGAAAGAATATCTTCCTGGTAGCTGCTACTCTGAGACCAGAAACCATGTTTGGGCAGACTAATTGTTGGGTTCGGCCTGATATGAAGTACATTGGGTTTGAGACTCAGAATGGGGATATTTTTATTTGCACACAGAGGGCAGCCAGGAATATGTCCTACCAAGGCTTCACAAAAACCAACGGGGTGGTACCTGTTGTGAAAGAATTGATGGGAGAAGTGAGTATCTGGTGAACGTTACTTCTGATAAGGATTTTGTAACAAAAAATGAAGCAGATTCTGAGGACTTTAGATTTGCTTTAATACACAGGTCCCCAATCTTTTGGGCACCAGGGACCGGTTCCGTGGAGAGAGGTATTTCCACGGAATGGAGAGTTTGTGGTTTTGTGTGCTGCCTGCATCTCGTGGATGGGGCTGGCATGCCGCAGCCCAGTACTGGTCCATGGACCGGGAGTTGGGGATCCCTGCTTTAATATACAATACAGGCGATCCTTGACTTACAACCACAATTGAGCCCAAAATTTCGGTTGCTAAATCAGAATTAATAACAATAAGAATAACAATAATAAAGTTGGAAAGGACCTTGGAGGTCATCTAGTCCAACCCCCTGCTCAGGCAGGAAACCCTATACCATTTCGGAAACATGGCTGTCCAGTCTCTTCTTAAAAGCCTCCAGTGTTGGAGCATTCACAACTTCTGGAGACAGGTTGTTCCACAGGTTAATTGTTCTAACGGTCAGGAAGTTTCTCCTTAGTTCTAGGTTGCTTCTCTCCTTGATTAGTTTATGATTAATTATTAATTAGTTACTAATTGAATTTTTGCTACATTTTATGATATTTCTTGCCACAGTTGTTAAGTGAGTCACAGCAGTTGTTAAGTTAGTAACAACGGTTAAGTGAATCTGGCTTCCCCACTGATGTTGCCTGTCAGACAGTCAAAAAAGGTGAGCGCATGACCTCAGAAAACTATAGTAAATTATGAGTTAGTTGCCAAGCATCTGAATTTCGATCACATCACCATGGGGCTGCTGCAATGGTTGTAAGCGTGAAAAACAGTCATAAGTCACTTTTTTCAGTGCCATTGTAACTTTGAACGGCCACTAAACAAATGGTTGTAAGTCAAGGACTACCTGTATAGATTCTGTTCAGTGAAGATTCTCAATCATCCAGGTCATGGTTGTCCCAGAGGTACAAAAAGCTTCTTCAGTTCTAATTCCATGCCTTTTAACTATAGTGTGTCTATAGTTGTTCCAGAACTCTGAGCTTGAAGTAAGTGCGAATGATCAGAACAATCTGTTTTAAACGCGGAACCACGATTTCAAATCTGAAGCAGCATTCCCAGCTTGCAAGCTCTTCAGTGGTGAAATACTTTGACTATGCCAAACAGAGACGCATGCTTCCCTTACTTTTAACATAATTCTTTTTTTCTGTAGGAGATTCTTGGTGCTGTGCTTTCTGCTCCTCTGACATCCTATAAAGTCATCTATGCTCTTCCAATGTTGACTATTAAGGAAGATAAAGGTAAACACTATGGTGTTTTAGCACTCACTTTTTCAGGAGAAAGGTTTTATCTTTTTTTCTATTGATTATTAAAGATATTGGCCCAAAACCAATATCTGTACAAAGTAAACTTTTCTGTAGTGTCTTATTTCTGCTCTTTTGAACAAAATCATCTTTTGTATGGATTCCATAACAGGAATAGTAGTTCTCATGGTATATGCACGAAAACAAGAAGATAAACTAAACTACTGTATTTTACCTCCTTTAAAATCTTGAGATTTTTTTTTATAAACACACAAAGGTATCAAGGTAACTCCTATTTTCTTGTCTTTTTACTTTGATTTAAGCTTATTCACCTGCTCTCTTTTATAATATGACCTTTCTTGTGCTAGTAATGAAGAATTGTTCCTTCATCTATCATCCGGTGCCTATAATTGGTAGTAACTACATTTGATTAGTTATTTCAGTATGTATTTTGGTTATTGTTAAAAATACATTGGCTTTATTTAGCAAGTACCTATGGGAAAAAATGTGCACAAATTGGTCTACAGGATTCCATATGCAATCCTATTAATATAGTCATGCAGATGTTCTTGATTGCTGTAATATTGGATAAAACATACACTGGGGAGACCGTATAATTTAGAACCATTTTTTTTCCAAGGCTCTAAATTTATGGATAAAAAAGCTCCTTTACCGTGTCAGATTTATCTTCACTATGAGGATTGAGGAGATTCTGCGTAACCACAAGGCAAAGCTAAAATGTGCAATTCCACCCCTTTTGATCAGTTCACGTTTAGTGCAAATTCTGTCCCAGCAGTGTGTTAATCTGTGCTTCTTGACTGTTCCTTGTAAGGTACTGGAGTGGTTACAAGTGTACCCTCTGACGCCCCAGATGACATCACAGCCCTGAAAGACTTAAAGAAGAAACCGGTGAGAATCTTAAGAGTCACTGAGAACCTCTGAATGTATTGGCACCTGGTGTGGGTGGCATACAGTTTTTATTTTTTTTACGCAGTATATTTTTAATAGATATATGTGGATAGACATAAAATGCCTTGCGCTAAGCGGACAAAGCTGTGTATTAAGAACCGTGGTGGCACAGTGTTAGAAAGCAGTATTGCAGGCAAACTCTGCCCACAGCCTGATGGGATCAAGGTTGACTCAGTCTTTCATCCTTCTGAGGTCAGTTAAATGAGGGCCCAGAAGAGGTAGGCAACTTCGGCTCTTTTATGACTCATGGACTTCAACTCCCAGAATTCCTGAGTCAGTTATGTTGAAGTCCATGAGTCATAAAAGAGCCGAGGTTGCCTACCCCTGGCCCAGACTGTTGGGGGCGATATGCTGAAATTTTTAAACCTCTCAGAGAGAGCCTGTAAAGCACTATGGGGCGATATATAAGTCTGACTTTAAGTGCTATTGTTATTACTATCCATTCCAGTCTGATGCTGTACTGTGGAGCACTATTCCACCTCACAGATGTTCTACCTTTTTGTGAAGCTCCATATTAAATGATTAGCTTTATCCAGGGCAGGCTAGTATCTATTCCAGTACTTTGGAATGTATTTCCTGATGATTTGAAGCTTTCACTTTTGAAATGGCTGACTTTTTTTAAAAAAAAATCATATCTAATACCGGTTTTCAGGCTTTTTTGAGAGGGCTGATCTTCGGGGATGGTAGAATAACAAGTTGAAATAAGCACAATCCTCAAAAAATAGGTACCGTTGAGTATATCTGAAAGGCACATCTTTCTAAGAGATCTTGGAGTTATAATTTAGGAATATAATTTAGGAACAACTATAGAGAAAAGAGAGCCATTTGGGTACAATGGTGAAAGTGCTGAACTAAAGATCCTAAGACTTTTAAGTTCTAGGCCCCTTCTTACACATAAAAAGCAGGCTGGGTGGCTTTGGGCCAGGGGTGTCAAACTGCCGGCCCACGAACCGGTTTCATTATACTGAAGCTGCGCCCATCCCATTGCCGGCCCGATATGTTGCGTGACGTCACTGCAGGATGTCATGTGACATTGCGAGTTTGACACCCCTGCTTTGGGCAATCACTCTCTCTCAGCCCAATCCATTGTTATGGGGAAAATAGGGGCAGGACTATTAGATATGTTCATTGCCTTGAGGTGAGCACACTATATAAATAATAATAACAAGAATTGGAAGTTTCCTCATTCGTGTTTAGAAAAATCACTTTGTAGTAAAGCTTGCATTAATGATATGTTTCCCAGATGACCTGAGCATTTTATAAATTGGTAAAAGGTATTGTAGAGGTGGCTGATGTTAACCAGTTGGATTGTGCAGAAGGAACAAATATCTCTCCGGGCTGACCTGATTTGTGGTATTTTCTTTCTGATTTCCTTCATAGGCTTTTCGAGGGAAGTACGGCATTAAAGATGAAATGGTCCTGCCTTTTGAACCTGTAAGTGCAGAAGGGAATGATTGCTATAAATATTTTTGCTAAATGCTTCTAATTATTTCAATCAGATTTACAAGTCTGCTAAGTGTCGGTGAAGTAATGGAGATAGTATCATCCAATTAATGTAACAGATTGATGTGGCATCCATTCGCTGTTTTCTTAATGTATTTCAGCTGCTAAATCTTGCATTAAGTTGCATTTTTGGAGGGGTCATTATCAAAACAGAGGAAAGATTTTTATATCTGGAAGAGATAGGGGGAAATGCCATTTATCCCTCAGCTTGTATACTTCAAGGAAATCAGGGTTGACAAACAGCGCTTGCTTTTGTACACTCTTGAAAACAATTCCAGAGATTTGAGAAACAAGATTTCTGAGAAACTGATTGGCTTGAATTTAGCACTGATGTTTTTGTTTATTTTGGAAACGCTTCTTGTTAAGTTGGCGTGTGCTTTACGTAATGCATTAGATTATTGTAAGCATTGAGCATATTGATTATCGGGTGGAAAATTCCCGTCAGTATAGCTTTGTAGTGGGACAAGAATAGCTGCAAGGAGCTTAGCAGTTCATGAGAGTTTTTGCCCTATTGAATGCTGGGCTGCTTTTCCAATTAAATGAGCCAAGGCAAAAGAGATTTGAGAATTGTTGTAGATCCTGACAGTCTTATCTTACCCAAAGGCAAAGAAATAAGGCAGCCCCATTCATTATTTTAAAGAGAAATGTTCCATTGCACAATGGCTTTATGAACCTTCTCTTTGCTTTCATTCAGTTTTGAGGCTAGGTTTGCACAATATTCCAGATAGTTTAGTCTGATTGTAATTTAATCTGGGCTGTGAGTAGAGGAAATTGAGCTAATTTAGAAATCTGTACTTACCCATCATTCACTTAACAATAGTTAACTCCCTCTGGGAACCCAGTTTTGTAGGCACAGGCTGAATGGTAATACATTCAGTGTAAGATTAAAAATGGAAAGAAATGAAAATAAATTAAACCTTACTCTTCTTTTTTTTTGCCAAAAAGGCTCAGAATAACTAGGTATAAAAAGCAACTGAAATTATAAGAAATATATCAGTTAAGAAAATAGCTAAGGAGATAATCAGGCACATATTGAGATATTAGTAAAAGTAATGTAACAGTAGTTACTCAGTTAAAATCTAATTCATCAGGCAAACCAACTCAAAGGTCAACTGTCTGCTCCAATAAAGTCATTTTGTTTGATGGCAGACTGACAACAGATAGGGTCCTTGACTCTTCTCACTTTTGCAAAGAAACTCTTCATACCCTCAAGTTGCGCAAATTGAAACTATCCATTAGAAGGGGACAGGCAAAGGCTGTCATTGCTGTCATTGCCTTGGATCTATTATAGCATACAATTTAGCAGAGCATGAGATATTTAAGCTTCCAAGTGCTGTGTAAAATATCACAAAATACTATTTTTGAAACTGGGTTAATGGCTGCTATGTAGAATATTGATAACACTGGTATGTTCTGTTAATATTCTGATCTTGTTTCAGAAACAAGCAAAACACTCAGATTTGGTGGAACAAATATCCACATACTATAAATTAAATATTCTTATACATGACTACAATTAACAGGATAGGCTTCACCCTGTTTCCTTTATGTTTTATGTTTCTAGCCCACTAGACTGAAAACAAGATTTGTTTAGTTCATCAACCATAAAATCCAGTTCTGTTTCTGAAGGCTAAAGGAGTCAGGCTTGAATTTCCTATAAGATTCTTGATTGCTTGCATGATTGAAAACCACCGATTCACAGTGCTGTCATTATATTACCAGATACCTATCATTGAGATCCCTGGGTATGGCCACCTTTCTGCTCCACTGGTCTGTGATGAACTGAAGATCCAGAGTCAGAATGACAGAGAGAAACTTGCGGAAGCCAAAGAGAGAGTATATCTGAAGGGATTTTATGAAGGAGTAAGTTAAACTGAACTGGGAAAACACTTTCCTTTCTGCCTGCCTGCCTACATATCTCCCTTTCACAAGTTTGGTTTTTGCCCCCTTGGGAGGTGTGGAGTTTTCTGAAGAATATGAAATCTGTCCAAATTCCCTGTTATCTCTGAGCACACATTCCAGCAGTTATGCACTAGCAGAAGATGGGGATGCAGCTCCAAATAGGCGAAGATGTTCCTGCTGCTGGCACGTACTTCTCTACTTGTTTGCCTGTAGACAAATCTAGCCAGTGTGCGTGCCCGTAGCCCATGCACCATCCATATATGCCTCTCTCTCTGGTTTGCAAGAAGCAAAAATGGGCTTTCCCCCCTTCTGCTCTGCTTTGCTCAGGTGAATGATTGCCTCAGAGCACTCCTTCCCATTCAGTTTTAACATGGCTCTCACCATTCCCATAGGACATCTCTTAGAATGAAGAGGGTGAGAGACTACTTTAGCTTAACCAGGTTCTAAAGGAGCTGGTGCTGATTCTAATCTCTACAATGACTACTCTTTTCAGATAATGCTTGTGGATGGATTCAAAGGCCAGAGAGTTCAGGATGTCAAGAAGCTTATTCAGAAGAAGATGGTAGACGATGTACGTAACAGTTTGTGTGTGCATATATTGATTGCTTTAGCACAGCAGTCCCCAATCTTTTGGGTGCCAGGGACCAGTTCCATGGAGAGAAGTTTTTTCATGGACAGAGGGGGTGTGGTTTCTCATGCTGCCTGCATCCCATGGATGGGGCTTTGCTTGTGTATGTGGTCCGGTTTTTGGCATGCACCAGTCCGTGGACCAGGGGTTGGGGACCCCTGCCTTAGCAGATAGCAGCATGTGGCCAACCTTCTCTGGGCTTGCCAACCAAGCAAGCCCAGACCTGATTAGTACTTAAACCTCAAGGAAATATCAAGGCTGGAGGCTAAAGTAGCTTATCATTTTCTAACTGTTGCCATGAAAGCTGCACCAACATGTCTGCATAGTTAGCAGGAATCAAGCTCTATTTGAGGGTGTTTTTACCATTTTGTGTTTTTTTTTTACACATGATATTCAGAGGACTTCTTTTACCCAATTTTGCTGGTTTGTTTGTGCAAAACAGTGCTTGATTTATTGGAATAGAATTGCATGAGAAATAGCCCGGAGAAATTGCATGGTGGGGGTTTGCCAAAAAGCATCTTCTAGCACTGAAGATGTTATCTAGATCAGCGGTCCCCAACCTTTCTAGCTCTGTGGACTGGTGGTGGGAGGGGGAGGAAGGGGATGGTTTTGCACTCACAACCTAATCCTGCACATGCACAAATGGAGCTTCATGGGCTCACCCACTGCTTGCGCAGCCCAGTTCCCAACAAGCTGTGGACTGGTACTGGTCCATGGCCCAGGGGTTAGGGACCCCTGACCTAGATGAATAGTGAAATGACTGCAAGAAAACTACCAAGCTCAGAGAGCACCAAGGACTCCACAAGTAGCTTGAAATAAAACATATTTAGTCTGATAGAAAAAATAAATTACATTTAGCCTATTCAATCAAATATAAATAATTGGTTTTTTTATTATATTTTTATCCAATAGAGTTTGCTGTTTTGTTTTCTGCATATAAATCTTTTCTCTGCTTCCATAAGGCAACTTTTGGGACTTTGAAAATATTTTAATATGCACCAGAGAAGGAGAGATACGTTGTATCTCTGAAACTCTCTTAATAAACTTAATAAAGTCTCAGAGTTTTAAGAAAGAAATCCCACTGCTATTTCCTTAAACTTGTGCAGCTGAGGTATTTGTATTGGGAGAGTTTTCTTTTGCACAAAATTGTATTTTCACACTTCAGTCACAAGAGGACAGTGTAGTAGAGATTCATAACTTCCGTATGTGGTATGTTCATCCATTCCCAACAAAATATAGGGCAGAGAATTGAATCAAAGCATGCAAGTAGTCAGTTCCTGTAACACTTTCTGTGCTTTACAATTTAGGCATTAGAGAAGCATCTTTGCAGCTTTGTGGAAGAGGCTTTGTGAGAAACTGCCTTGGACAGGAAAATCTTCTGTGATTCTCTTATGCTCTCCTAGGTGTATTAAGATGCCCAGTCCAAGAGAACTGATACCAAAATATAATTCAAAAGAACTTGCATGGCTGAAGTTGTACATAGGGAAATTAAACACACATCATAATGCATTGTGTAATATCTATTGTCCATAGAGTATACCGAGTTTCATGAAAGTAGGGATTATCATGCAGTCTTCTTAGAGATTCTTAAAGTAACATTCATCCTCATCTGAATTGCTGATATTCAGCATTCAGATGCTAAAATCATCATATTCTGATTTCATGTTTTCCATCTTGTTGTCTCAGCATTATAACCCCCACTACCCCTAACACCCCACCCCCCAATTTCCTTATTTCAGGGTGAAGCTTTTATTTATATGGAACCAGAGAAACAAGTTATATCTAGATCTGCAGATGAGTGTGTAGTGGCTCTTTGTGACCAGTGGTAAGTTGAAAGTAAAGTATAAATCACAGTTGCATTGATTACACTTTTTTCCTTTTTGCAACTCTTTCAAGTTCCTTCTGCTTGTTTTGGACTTAAGCCATGTTTTTCCATTCATTGCTTTAGTAAAGCATCTGGCCTATCTCTTATCAAGATCATCTTTGTTACTCTCCTACGATATCTGGCTCTTTTTCGCCTAGGTATTTGGACTATGGTGAAAAAAACTGGAGACAGCAGACCTATGAATGTCTGAAAAACCTTGAGACGTAGGTGTGGGGATTGTATCAGGGAGGAGGGTTGACATACAGCTATGAGATATAGGTAAGATTAATGCTTTGGTTTTCCCAGATTTTGTGATGAGACAAGAAAAAATTTTGAAGCCACGCTGAATTGGCTCCAGGAGCATGCCTGCTCAAGGACTTATGGTCTAGGTAGGAAAGCTTCTCTATTGATCAGCCAGTAATAGTGTTTTATTAATCAACACTTTTATTGTCTATGGAGATCCTCAGTCATCCAGGTCATGGTTGTCCCAAAGGTGCTTTTTCAAGAGCAGAGCTGAAGTTACAATAAGAGGTTTCAGATTGCTTCACAAGACGTTATAATTTTAAAGGAGATCCCATCTAAAATTTTAAGAAGAAGAAAGGAGTTTGCTTTTTTAGTAGATGAACTTAAAAAGAGGCGAATGTTGTTCAGATGGGATGTTCCGACTGGAATGGTGGTGAATTACCTGGGGACATGTTATAGACTTAATACTGTTTTCAAAGCAAAAGAGTTTTACACTTCGGTCCTGGGGGTATGTTCATCGCTACCTATTATATTTAAAGCTTTGGAAGAGAAGAAGGCAGAATTGCAGTCTGAAGAGCCTATATTGATGAAAATTGGGAAATTTCAGACTGAGGGGCCTCAACAAGTTGAGATGAAGGAGCAGAGGATAACTCGTGTAATACATAAACGCAAAGAAAAGGAGCAACAACAGAAGGAGGTTAAGGAAGCCCCACAAGTATTTGCTTCTGAGTCTGCGGGAGAAGCAAGATCTATAAACTTTTTGGAGCAACCTTTAAGGGCAGATTTCCAAGCACTTCTCTCGAGGTTTTTGGACAAGAGGGATTGATAAAGAATGTATAGATTGTTTTTAGGTTATTGATAGATTACAGTTCACTGTGGATGGAATTGGTTATTGGTAAAGAGGAGAGAAGATTATGGAGATTGAATGAAAATTTTAGATAAGAAGTTTAAGTTTAGTAATTTAAGGAGTATTCAAAAGAGTATTTTGTTTTAATGGTATAATTAACGTTTATATGTTTATTTGTGTATTTGATGATAAAGAAAGGGATAGATTAGATTTTATATAATATAAGTATGATATTATGGAGATTGAATGAAAATTTTAGATACGTAGTGTATGTTTAGATATCTAAGGAGCATTTAAAGGAATATTTTGTTTTAAATATGTATAAGGGAATTTTTAGATAGGTAGTGTATGTTTAGTTATCTAAGGAGCATTTAAAGGAATACTTTGTTTTAAATATGTATAAGGGAATTTTAATGTTATAAGTAATGTTTATATGTGTGTTTTTGAGGGTGTTTATAAAGAATGATGGATAAACTTTAAATAATATAAGTATGACATTAGAAAATGTTTAGTTTTTTTTTCTGAATAATTTATAAAGGGGAGAGAAGATTATGGAGATTGAATGAAAATTCTAGATAAGAAGTTTAAGTTTAATAATTTAAGGAGTATTTAAAAGAATATTCTGTTTTAATGGTATAATTAATGTTTATATATGTATGTTTGAGTTTGATGACAAAGAAAGAGGGATAGGTTTTATATAATATGTATGATATTATGGAGAGTGAATGAAAACTCTAGATAGGTAGTGTATGTTTAGATATAATTTTGTTTTGTTTTTTTTTATATATTGGTCTTAAAGTATTTTATAATTTGTTTAATTATTGTAATTAATTGCTTATGGTTTACATGTGTTTAAAATGTTTTCCTTTAAGTTTTAATTAAGCCTGTATTCAGCTCTGGGAAGGTTGGGGGAGGGTTGGGGTGGGTTGGGAGGGTCTGGGGAGGGGAATTTTTTTCTTCTGTAAAATTTCAAAAAACTTTTAATAAAAAAAAAAGAGCAGAGCTGAAGAAGCTTCTTGGATGAGAAGCAAAATGTCTTCAAAGAAAAACAAGAAAGTCCAGTTGCCTCTTGAAAAAGCACTTTTGGGATGACACTTTTATTATTTTGTTTTATTAATTTTCCATATATGATTGACCAATTGTTATATATATAACTGGAAAACCTATGGAAAGAATCTTATAATATATGACCAGCTCAAATTTCGACACAAAATACTTTTCATGGACTTCTATGTTCTACAGTATATTGATTTAGAACTGAGTTTGATCCTCAGTACAAATTCCTGTAGTGCCTAAACATGTTTAAGTCAGATTTTTCAAAAAAACAATGTGTTTACCTATGCATTAGTATAATGCAAAGTGTCGTATGATAAGAGATTGACTAGGTGTAGTTTGATAATTCCCTCTCCTCATCTCTTCCATAAATGCAAGAGATGCATATTAATTGTCCATGATTAACAATTAACAAAATATTTTATTATCTTCCAGGAACTCGTATGCCTTGGGATGAGCAGTGGCTAATAGAATCTCTCTCTGATTCTACTATCTACATGGCCTACTATACAGTTGCTCATTTCCTACAGCCTGATAATTTGAGTGGACAAGGAGAATCTCCACTGGGCATTAGGTGAGGGCGATAAGGTGGGATAAGTTCAGACTCTTGCAAGTTTTGCCTTGTCCTGTAAGAAATAAAAAGTAAATATACTATAAGTCATGTTTGCATTCAATAACAAACTGTTGAAATTTGGATTTGGAGGTTATTTTCCGAGAAATAGGAAGCAAAATATATATGCTAAGTTTCTGAGATTGTTTTACTTAATTTCACCCTACAAAACTCAAAAAAGCAAAGGGGTATATCTCATATCATGAGTGTATCTCTGTCATGGCCCATGGAGACTAACAAATATATATTAATATGAAGATGTGGATCTTGTTCCATTCCATTCCTCAGTCACCAATGAAGCTCTAAATGACTGTTTTTATTGATTACCATACCATAAATATTAGAACTGGTGAACCTGACTATTTATGTAATATCTTTGCATTAATAGACATCCAATGTTGAATCTTCAATAAAATTATTGTCCTTGGTACAAATAAACTTGGCTTATCTCAAAAAATCTAATTCTGGTGGAATTTGCTTAGTATTTGGAGAGGAGACCATTAATAAACCAAGGACTGTAGATTAGCCTGAAAGCTTGAAAAAACATCCCAAAATAAGGGAGACTTTATCTTTTCTTTAGTTAAATAGGTCATTGCCACCATTGCCAGGATCACCAGGGTGGGCTAAGTTGATAGACTGATAAATTTCAGTTGTTCTACTTATTTTAAAAGTTCTATTTCTAATGAATAAATGTGACTCCGTCTATGTAGCACAGTGGTTCTCAACCTTTTTAATGCCACGACCCCCCAACCGGTCGTAAGTCGAGGACTACTTAACTGGTGCAGCACCATTTGCAGAATGGGGCTTTTGGCGGGCTCAGCAGGACAGAGACAGCCTGGACAATTCCTATTGGCTTTTGAAAGCCAATAGAACTAGACTCTATTCAAGAGAGTCTATTCTATTGGCTTTCAAAAGCCAATAGAATAAAAGGGAGTAGCACAGCTAAGGAAAAGGGGGAAAAAATGGCGGACTGCGTTGTTTGGCGACCCCCGTGAAATGGTCGTTCGACCCCAAATGGGGTCCCGACCCACAGGTTGAGAACCACTGATGTAGCACATAGGTCTTCAAAGCCGGCCCTTTTATGACTCATGGACTTCAACTCCCAGAATTCCTCAGCCAGCGTGCCTGGCTAAGGAATTCTGGGAGATGAAGTCCATGAGTCATAAAAGGGCCAAGTTTGAAGACCCCTGATGTAGTACATTTGTACTATGTACCTCTGAGTAATAGGTTATCTTGAAGTTTAGTAGTTAAATAAAATGAAACCAGAGAGGATCTTCAGAAATGGGATATTTAACAATGTCCCAGAATGTCCTTAGCTTTATAAAGCTGGAAGAAAATTAACATCAAGTGTCAGGTTAGAATTAATTTTCCTTTCATGTCTTCTGAGTTCTTAATAGGATCGGTTAGTCTCATTTGTGTTTAAAGTGTAGACTGAAATTCTACAAAGATTAGCATGACAGGAATAATGTTCTGTACTCTCTAGAGTCATGGCTTTTTAAAAACTGTTAACCAGGTCATTAAGTGAGCTGTTTGTTGCATTTGATGTCTTAATTCGAATGCATCGATTGCATTTCCAAAGGAAAATAAAAGAAAATACAAAGTAGGCTATTTTGAGCTACTAATGACACATGTGGTTAATGCACTAGAGAAATCTATAAGTGTATCTTTAACTCTCATGGTAGATTCTGGCTTTAGGACTAGTGGAGTAACACACTAGTTTCAGGATTTTCAGGGATGAATGAGTAATTTACGAATAGATTTTTGCCATTCATTAACAAAGCCCGCTGTGAAAGTTATCGCTGTTTTTGTCAGCTATATCTAATTTTGATGTGCTGGACGATAATATGTTACAATTATAGTTTTGGTAATGTCTAAACTTGGGTAAGCTTTATGTTTGCTCTGATACTTTAAAAATGGTAATAAATCAATAAAACAATATTTGATTCATTGGGAGTATTTAGTAAGCTAACAACTGATTTTTGGGGGGGCTTATTTAAAATGTTTAAATTCTTTTTCAGATGTTAAAGTTAGGTCATTTTTTAAAAAAATTAAAAGCAGCTGAGTTTGAAAAATGAAACAAAGTTTAGTGATGATGTAGTAATCATACCAAATGGGTGTTCAGTAAGCAGAGAAACCTGCAATCTTTTTTTCTTTTTATAACTTTTGCCTCTTGTACACAGAGCAAGCCAAATGACTGAGGAGGTATGGGACTACATCTTCTTTAAGACAGCTCCATTCCCCGCAACAAAAATTCCTAAGGAGACTTTGGATAAATTGAAACAAGAGTTTGAGTATTGGTATCCAGTGGATATACGTGCTTCTGGCAAGGATCTTGTTCCCAATCACTTGTCTTACTATCTTTACAACCATGTAGCCATGTGGCCAGATCAGAGGTTAGTCTGTGAAAATGTGCATCTCCAGCTATATTAATTAATCACAATCTGTGCAAGCTTTGAAGAGGAGAAGAAGTCTGAGTTGGAAAAACTATATTAAAACGAATTGCTCTTGACAAGACTTGAGTATGAAATTAAAGTATGGAACCAGTTTGTTACATGCGTAATTGATACATTGTAGAATCGCTTCTTGTTGACTTGTTGAAAGTGCTACAATACCAGTAGGTGGGAAAATGTGAATTAACTGACATTAGAGGTAGGCTTTGGAAGCTCATGTCTTTTATTGCTTGCCCAATTTGAATTCGTACAGGTGCAATGTCCAAGAATGGTATCTTGTACCCTTGGTTTACTTCCCATTGTACTGAACCTTAAAAATACATTGCAAAGTTCCTGTCATAGTTTTGGCTCAAGTATGAGTAAATCTTGCAGATTCACTGAGATTGTACCAGTCTCCATTAGGAATTCCTTGGCTGATGTGTGACCCACTCATGTGCGACCCAGCTAATGAGCTTTGAAAGCCTATAGAATGCCTGTTAGTTACTTTTTCCCTCCTCTCGTCAAGCTACATTATTTTACAGATGAAAGTGCTACAGTACCAGTAGGTGGGAAAAGCACTCCCGCAAGGATAATTGTTTGTTCCTTCTCTGTCTGAAGGACATCTGGCTTACTTCGCACTACTGAAGCAAATGGGGTGAAATCAGGATCCCATGCTTGCTGCACAGTGCATTGGAAGGGATGGAAAGTTTTTTACTCTAGGAATTTTCCTTCCCCGTTGTCTGTGCCAGTTACGTAATAATTCTGTGCATTCCTCTGAGTCATATTTTATTGCTTCAACTTGTTAGAGGCTAATTTGCTCCAGGCTCTGAATAGCTATTCTGTATTCTGGTAATTAAGGGAGTGAGAGAATCTTTGGGAACTATTAAAACTATCCATAATTCTTCAGTACTGTGACCTACAAGGTGATCTAAGATTCCTGCAAGTCGTATTAAATGATAAAGAGATTCTGGTTAAACAAACACAGCTCCAAACAGTATACTCACTGTGTTTTATTTTTATTGAACTTACTGAGCCAGTGTTCACCATTTCCACTGGAAAAGTATATGAAGCCCAGCAATCTTAAAGTGGTAAATTGTATTGAGACAACCAGGGCCCCTCCCCCTTTAAAAATGCATACATTGGTTGTTAGCATTAGAGTTTCCTCTTCACAACACATGTTTGATCCAGCAGGTTGTCAGAACAATGTTCTGTGGCTAGATAATGAAAGTGGAATTTTTTGGCCTTGATGAAAAAAGCTATGCTTGGAGGAAATAAAACACTATTCCAACAAAGGAATCTTATCCCAATATGAAGCATTTTGGTGGGAGTATCATGATTTTTGGCTGCTCTGCATCCTTAGGGGCCAGATGGCTTCCAGGCATTCAGGATTGTACCAGTTAATTCTATTGGAGAATGTCTGGATAGCCATCTGTGAAATTTAAATAAGTTTGGGTCATGCAGCAGGGCAGTGATGTTAACTATACAACTAAATCTATGAAGCAGAAAAAAATGGGTTGAAGCAATTGCTACCATTGTGCAGAAGATGCCAGTTTCACATACTTTTTGAACATGGGGTAGTGAACTTTGATTTAGGATAAAGACTTGATGCACTGTACTGTTTTATGTACTTAATCAGAATTTCTTAATAAATTTATATTAAGCTCAGATCATATTGTAGGTCGTAGTACTGCAGAATTATAGCTGGTTCTAAATAGTTCACAAACTTTCACTGACCACAAAAATTGCTAGACTACTTGGAGCCTGAAGCAAATTTGCTTCCAGCTACAGGTAGTCCTCAACTTACAACAGTTCATTTAGTGATTGTTCAAAGTTACAGTGGTGCTGAAAGAAGTGTCTTATGACCATTGTCCACTCTTATGACCATTGCAGCCTCCTCGTGGTCATGTGATCAAAATTCAGACACTTGGCAACTGACTCATATTTATGACAGTCATTGTGTCCTGAGGTCATGTGATCAGCTCTTGTGCCCTTCTGATGAGCAAAGTCAATGTGGAAGCCAAATTCACGTAACAACCGTGTTACTAACCTAGCAACGGCAGTGATTCGTTTAGCAACTGTGAAAGAACGGTTGTAAAATGGGGCAAAACTCACTTAACAACTGTCTTGCTTAGCAACAGAAATTTTGGGCTCAGCTGTGGTTGTAAATCAGGGACTACCTATAGACAACAAATTCCTCTATGTTATCCCTTTAGTGAAGTATTTTGGTACTCTGTTTCAAGGAAAGTTGTAAATCGAGAATTACCTGTATTTGATGGAAAATAATACACAGAGGAATGCAGAAAATTATTACATTATTGGCTTAGCCAATAAGGAAAAAAAGCATTCCTAAAATAAAGAATAGTGCAGTCAGGAGGGTTTTTAAAACAGTACTATTCTCTAAACATTAAAAGATTGTTTTGAATATGACAAATCATGTGGAACAATGGAACTCTTGTCTCTCCAATGCAGAGAAAAATGGCCTGTAGCTGTCAGAGCAAATGGGCATCTTCTCCTTAATTCAGAGAAGGTATGCTATCTTTTTGAATCTATACTGAACATTTCTGATTCCATGGCAATGAAGTAAATCCTTTCTCAGTTTAAGGAGCAGCAGGTAATATATTAATTTGTGATATTGCCCAGGAAAGCTGAAATTACGTGACTTAAAGTTCTTTTTTCCAAATGTGGAAACACAAGCATAAATTTTATGGAACATTTCATTGTTAGACTTTCCTGTCCACATTGTTTTTCTAGCATATAAACAATAGATACACGTTACCTTTTTTTATTAATCCAAACAGACATTTTGTAGTGCATGTCAAATATATATTGGTGGTCCTTTTCTGTTCTTGAAGCTTATTGAAACCTTGGTTTCTTTAAATATACTTTTAAAAGAGAATAACTTTAAGCTTTTGACAAATAAAATTTCATAACAAAGTTTTTTCAGAATCTTGCACAAAGAAGGTTGAGGTTCCTATTGACAGTGTTGAATTTGAACTGTAGAACTAATATTAATACACATAGTACAAAGAGCTGGAATGGAGAAAACTTTCTAATGTTGAGTTTGACTCCTAGTGACTACATGGACACACGCATATTTGTTTGTAGACATCACAGCCAAAATAGATTGTCACTGTCTTCTACAATATTTTAGTATCCCCCCCCCCAGTTTAATCTACAGCCTTCTTGATTTGATTTATAGCTCTGAGATTTCCTGATAGTTTCCCCCACTATCAGTCAGGGTTTTTCAAGATTTGTTGAAGGCAGCTAGATACTTACAAGTTTGTCTATATGTATTTTGTCTGTGTGTGTTGCCTTGGTAGCAGAGTTAGCAGTGCTCTTTTTCATGACTAACATAAAAATATACTTCTCTTTCTTTGCCCCCGTTAGATTTAAGTTTGGGGTATGATTCTCATAAACAGACCATCTTTTAAATATTATTATTTATATAATTTTCTCCTTCTGATTTTGTTAACAGATGTCTAAATCTACAGGCAATTTTCTTACTTTGAGTCAAGCTATAGATAAATTTTCAGCTGATGGTAAGAAGACGCATTGCATTATGTTTGAATTTTGAAAACTCTGCTTGGCTGAATAATGTATCAGAAATATAATGCCTCTCTTATAATGTAGTCTATATTACCCATTTTATAGCAGTTTATCTAATCCAACAGCCTTCCCTGTTTTTAAAAGAGAAAATCTTTTAACTGCATATGAAAAAGCTAAATGCATACCCTATTGGAAATTTAACAAAACAAAAATCATTTTTTTACAATTGCTTTTAAGTTCTGGTGTTCCTTCCCAATGAAAATACTTCCACTGTATTGCAAAGTGACAGAGCCACTACGACAGTGGTTCTCAACCTTTTCAATATCGTGACCCCCAACCGGTCATAAGTCAAGGACTACCCAACTGGTCATAAGTCGAGGACTTTCCCTGCCCGGGAGCACTGCACATGCGTGGTGCCGCCCCCTGCTCCAGCCGAGGCATAGCTGGCAAGCGGCAGAGACGGCGCAGGCCAACCACCCGGCTGGGCCACCAGCTGGCCCAGCCCAAGGGAGGTAAGACACCCGCCAGGCCCCACGCACGCCAGCAACCCTCCCTGCGCCCGCCGGCCTCCCACCTCCCACCCCTGGCCCTCTTTTACTTACATTTTTAGTAGTTGCTCAGCAGGGAGGGGTGGAAACTTCCAGACAGCTTGCCTTCGCTGTAGACAACTTGCAGCACCGTTTGCAGAATGGGACTTTTGGCAGCCTCAGCAGGGCAGAGACAGCCTGGTCAATTCCTATTGGTTTTTGAAAGCCAATAGAATTAGACTCTATTCAAGAGAGTCTATTCTATTGGCTTTCAAAAGCCAATAGAATAAAAGGGAGTAGCACAGCTAAGGAAAAGGGGGAAAAAATGGCGGACTGCGTTGTTTGGTGAGCCCCGTGAAATGGTCGTTCGACCCCAAATGGGGTCGCGACCCACAGGTTGAGAACCACTGCTCTACGAGAAGATTTGAGGTAGCTACTTTTCCCAGTTGTCTGTGTGTGCTTTAGGATGTAGAGCCGCTTTTGCTTCATTGGTACTCCTAAGGAAATGATTGCTTGTGTGTTCATGCAAACACAGAGAAAGCTAGGGAGCAACACTAAACCTTCAGGTGAATGAAACTATTTTGGTGGCATAAATAGGGATGCTTTACTTACATTAACTTGATATGAAAAGTGCCTCTTTTGAGTGCTTTGCATAGCCTTACTTCTCAGCAGGAGTGATGTTTCTTAGCTGTTGACTGCATTTCTTTTGCCATTGCTCTAGAACAGTGTTTCTCAACCTAGACAACTTTAAGATGTATGGACTTCAACTCCCAGCTGGCTGGGGAATTCTGGGAGTTGAAGTCCACACATCTTAAAGTTGTCAAGATTGAGAAACACTGCTCTAGAACAGTGGTTCTCAACTTGTGGGTCGGGACCCCATTTGGGGTTGAACGACCATTTCACGGGGGTCGCCAAGCAAGGCTGTCCGCCATTTTCCCCCCTTTGGCCACGCCCCTGGCACCCAGTCATATATAAGTGGTTGGGGGTCACCACAACATGGGGAACTGTATTATGGGGTCACGGCATTAGAAAGGTTGAGAACCACTGCTCTAGAAAGTGAAACCTCTTTCCCTTTCAGGCATGCGGCTGGCGCTGGCTGATGCAGGTGATACTGTTGAAGATGCAAACTTTGTGGAATCCATGGCAGATGCTGGCATTCTCCGCTTATATACATGGGTGGAGTGGGTGAAAGAAATGCTTGCTAACTGGGACAGTTTAAGAAGTGGGCCTGCCAGAACCTTCAATGACAGGGTCTTTGCCAGGTATCCGTGAGGAATAGTCAACTTTTTTGCTTAAAGGAAACTACATTTTCTAAAATAATAATATTTTTTTTTTAAAAAAAATATTATGGCAATCTTGCATGATCCTATGGTAGTATTGCATGATCTGACCTCATTTATGGCAGTCTTAGAGGATTCTGTCAGGAAACCTCGGATTTAATTCTAACTCTATTCTAATTCTAGCTTTCTTCTCCCGTAGTGAAATGAATGCAGGCATAATAAAGACAGATGAAAACTATGAGAAGATGATGTTTAAGGAAGCTCTTAAAACCGGATTCTTTGAATTTCAGGTAGGGTACCTGTTCTTCCGAATACGGATGATTCCAGTTCAGTTCAATTCTGCTTTCTAGCAGAAATGTTGTCCAAGTAAATTGCAACACATTTAAACTGTGTATTGATAGTATGCTAAAACAAACCAGTATAAAAGAAAGAACATCTCCAGTGATAATGTTTATGCCTTTGAAAGTTTTTTTTTTAGATTATATTAGATAACTTTTATTGTCATTTTTTCCTGTGGGCACACATTAAAAATGAAATTTAGTTGCTTGCCTTCAAAGTGTACATATACAATTTTTCCTTTGGTTACTAAAAGCTACAAATTACAGTCATTACAGATTTTCACATTCTGTTTTTTTTTTTAAATAAAGTTTGATTTTTTAGAAAAAAATATTGTGAGATTGGTCTATCTCACAAAGGCGAGGGGGAAGAAAGCTGCCTCAGTACTGCAGGCCTCGGTCGGTGGTGCTATAGAATGCTTTTCATCCGCTCTCTGCTTTCACTTGGCCAGAAAATCAACAAAGGCTGTGGAGGCTCTGTCTCTTTAATATGGTAGATTAGAGGATGGATGCCAGGTGAGGTAACCCCTAAAAGATAAATGCAGGCAGTGAGAGCTATCTAGACACTACTATATGGAGTGGGAGATAGAGGCAGAGTGTGAAGAACCAGAGGACTTTTGGAAGATAACATTTTAAACCACTGCACCTCTATCCTATGAATTCAGTTGTGCTGCTACAAGAGGTTTTATCAGTAAGTAATGTGAAATTTTATGTTGGAAAGCTCATCTTCTCTATCACCTTGACTTTATTTATTTTTTAAAAAAATATGTTTTATTAATTTTTTTACATAATCACTTAATATTTGGTAAACAACGTGTTGTCTGGGTTTATATTAAAAAAATCAATAACAATTAGTTTCTATAATTCTATAGTCTACATAATAGCTTTGCTTGATGTTCTTTTCTTCCAATAATGTTCTCTTTTACCAACCTTGAATTAATACGATTCTTATTATTTGGGTAAGTAACAATTAAATCTAGACATTTTTCTAATATTTCTGCAAATAATAACCAATCAATACAAAGCTTCTTTTCTAACTGATCAATCAAGATGATCAGTTATCCCTTGACTTTATTGTGTAGATTGCAATCTGAAAAGAAAAAAGGCAATCAATAGCTAACCTGACTGTCTTTTCCTACATGTCCAGATTGCAGTCCATTATCATGTTTCCTCCTGTCATTGGTATTTATTCTAAGGCTATGTTCCTTTTCCCTTTCTCCCCCAACACTATTCTATAACATTGTCACAATTAATAAAACTAGACGTCTGCAGCAGCAACAGAGGCCAAATAATTAAAGAAAAAGAGAAATGTATTCTGCTACCAATTGCTCATAAGAAGGAGAATGTTTTTCATAATTGTCCATGTGGTGTCAGCAGTTCCCCAATATATACACAATAGTTAGTAATAACTTGGCTGACTCCTTTGCACAACTAAATTCCAAGGATATGGTTCAGCTCTCTGAACTCTACAGGCATAATAATAGATCATATTTATTGCCTCTATTTTCCACACTTCTTTATAGTAGCGTTTGATATTGGGTGATTCAAAATGACGGGTACATACTATACCACTGCAGTTATCCTTGACTTTTATGTCTGTGCTGATGGACTTCTCTTTTAGAAACCTTCATAATATAAAGCTATGCAATATCCAACTGGCAGGGTTTTATTGGGTTCTAATTCCAGCTGATTGTTAGGTCCACAAAATTAAATAAGTCCCTTTTCATAATCTTATTTTGGGAGTATGAGTAGTTTACAAGCAAGGAAATGGTCTTCTGTGCTATGTTTTTCCATGACAGTTGGAATAGTTTTGACAGGGCTTTTGTTGGCTCTCCTTCAGGCAGCGAAAGACAAATATCGGGAACTTGCCATAGAAGGAATGCACCGAGAATTGGTGTTCCAGTTTATTGAATCACAGACTCTCCTGCTAACTCCAATCTGCCCTCATGTGTGTGAATATATTTGGAGCTTGTTGGGCAAGGTACTGCTTTTCATTCACTGGCGAACGAGGGAGGGATTGTATGTTACAGAATGATGGGAATATTGCATCAAATTCTTCACACACAAACGTACACCCTTAACCCTTGTGTGTTAACAATAAAGGCTGAATCCATCATGAAGACTTCCTGGCCTGTACCTGGGGTAGTAGATGAAGTCCTGGTCCAGTCTTCCCAGTATCTGACAGAAGTTGCCCATGATCTCCGTCTGCGTCTAAAAAACTACATGGCACCGGGAAAAGGAAAAGTAAGCATCCACACATTTTTATTTTATTTTATTTTTAAAATTTATAAGCCGCCCCACTCCCGAAGGACTCTGGGCGGCTAACAATAAAAAACACATAAAACATAACAAAACAAACAATGCAAAGACAGTCATCCAGGGGTCAGGTTTCATAAACCCCAGGCCTGCCGGAAAAGCCCGGTCTTAAGTAGCTTACGGAAGACCAACAGGGTGGGAGCGGTCCTAATCTCTGGGGGGAGCTGGTTCCAAAGCGTGGGCGCCATCACAGAGAAGGCCCTCCTCCGCGGCCCCGCCAAATGGCACTGCTTGGCCGACGGGGCCTGAAGGAGGCCCAGCCTGTGGGATCTAACCAGATGTAGGGAACTATGAGGTAGTAGGCGGTCTCGCAAATAGCCTGGCCCTGAGCCATATAGGGCTTTAAAGGTAATGACCAACACCTTGAATTGAACCCGAAGACCAATAGGCAACCAGTGCAGCTCACGGAGGATAGGTGTAATGTGGGTGTATCGAGGAGCACCCACTATCACTCGCGCGGCTGCATTCTGGACCAACTGTAGTCTTTTTCCTTTAGCTGTTTGAAAATTTCATGCATTTTGCTGAGCAAGACTTCCCTTGTTGTTTTCCAGAAGGGGAACAGAGAAGTACCACAGAAGCCATCCCACTGTACCATTTATGTGGCCAAGAACTACCCTCCATGGCAGCACACTACCCTGTCGGTTCTGCGAAAACATTATCAGGTGATTTATCCTGCCTAAACTTCTTCAAATATTTCTATCCTCCGGCTCATGCAAATGGGGATCATAAATAAAACATGGGTTTAAAGCCGGCATGATCGTACGCATCCAGAACCAGTCTGAATAAATCTTTAGGAAAATAGAAAAGCACTTCTCCTTTGCCAGGCTTTTAACTTTTAATTGATTTTAGTGGTATGAATTTAACCTTTCATTACATTGTTTGTCCCGTCATGCTTTGTGTTTTGCTTTATTGCAAGCCTTCTCGGGTGCTTGCACAAACTGAAAGAAATGAATAATTAAAATAGTAATTAACAGTTATTAATTATTAAATAATAATTAAGGACAGAAAGTTATTTGAATGTGGAGGGAAAGGAACGCAATACATAAATACCCGCAGAAGAAAGCAAGAACATTGAACTATCCTTATGCCCCTTTTTATTAACTTATTAGCCACATATTTTATTTTTTGCCACAAGACTAAATGGAACAAAGGAGAGGCCACTAGCTCTAGATGTTGGGAGAGCTTTCGCACTTCCATCTTGACTGGCTAGAGAGCACGTGGGCTGCCTTACCTGAAGTTCTAGGTTGCTGCAAGAAACCATTGCAAGAACAATATTTGGGATTTTGAAGTGGTAATGTAATAGAAGTTCCTTAGGCTAGTGGAGGTACATCATACTTTGCTTTAGAGGGGGGAAAAAAGAAGGAAATTTGCTTCTGTTCTCCCCTTCCTCTCCCCCTCCCCCCATTTTGGCAGCAAAATCTTGGAGAATTCACAGGGACTGAATAGGATTTGCATCTTTCCAGATATCTTGCTTTGTTAGCTTGAAGTAACCTACTTTTTTTTTGCTGCTGCAACTCTAGCTGAGAAAAGTGAGTTATAGACGTAGTATTCAAAAGTGATGCCTGGAACAGAAGCTTCTTTCTTTTGCAGCTTTATGATCCTGCAAGCCCAATTTGGTCTGTCAACATTGCATCGTATAGGCTATCATATCTTTGACAGCCAATTGTTTCCTTTTCCTTTGTTTTCGTAGTTCAGGTAGCCAGCAAGAATCAGGAGCCCTCTTGATATCTTTGTGGACAGCTCAGCGGGCTGGGTGTGATTACTCAGCTGTGTTCTGCTCGGTGGACTACAAATTGTGACAGCCCGAGGGAAAAGCTGTCCTAAATGATTTTGAGCAAGGTGTGATATTTAGAGCATGGCCACATATAGAAACGTGGCTTAGCAAGATGGAAAGGTTCCCAGTGCGTTTCTGTACTCATTAGGAATAACTTTTAAACAGCAGCATTTAAAATTGGGGGGGTGAAACAGCTCTTCGGTTAGATTTCATAAAAAGATCTACAAAGATGCTTAAGCAAATAGAAATGTTAGCAGATAATTGTAGAAACAAATTAGTTTATCATTTTGACTGTTCTCCCAACCTTCTCTTTTGGGGGAAGATTGTGGAGAAGGTAGCTGGGTTGTAGCTTCAGAAAGTCCTGGAGGAAGCAGATTATCTGCACCATTTAACTGAGTTTCAGGACTGGGCACAGTACTGAGACTGGTGAAGGTCAAATAAATAAATAAATCCAACTGAGGAGTATGTGTGCTTTCTTTTCCTGTAGAACTGTCAACAGCATATAATTGGATCTTGTATGTTTTTCATTGTAGGCCAATGGAGGACAGCTTCCAGACAACAAAATAATTGCCAGTGAACTCAACTCCTTGCCAGAACTGAAAAAATACATGAAAAGGGTTATGCCTTTTGTAGCAATGATTAAGGTCAGCCTTTTGCTATTTATTGCTACAATTCTGCTTATAGGCTTGCTTCTTGCATTTTATCAGACTCCCGGAAATTATGCAGAGATGTGGAAGAAAATGTAAGTATGACACAGAATAGGATAGTGATGTGGAAATGTAACTTTTTTTTTCTTGGAAAATTCAGAGGGAGAAAAGAATGAGCAGGATCATAGAAGTTGTGTCCCATCAGAACTATTTCTGTTTCAGATTATTGTGTGTTTTGTATGAGATGTCGTGATATAAATTTTTATTTATTTATTTATTTATTTATTTATTTAACAAATAACGCAAGGCAGTGAATTTATTTATTTAACAAATAACTCAAGTCAGTGAATTTGTTTGTTTGTTTATTTATTTAACAAATAACTCAAGGCAGTGAACATATTCCGTACACCTTTCTCCTCCTATTGTCCTCACAACAACAGCTCTGTGAGGTGAGTTGGCCCAAGGTCATCCAGCTGGCTTTCATGCCTAAGGCAGGACTAGAATTCACAGTCTCCTGGTTTCTATTCCAGTTCCTTAGCCAGTAGACCAAACTGGCTGTCTTTTAACTTCTTATATTATAGTGAGGTATGGTTGCTGTCTTTGAGGGGCATATAGCAAAGATTCTTGCTTCTTTTGATCAGATTGAGATGCTGCAATTTGGAACTTCTGGGACTTTTCTGATTGTTATGGATAACTTTATCAGAGTAGTTTCACTGATTGCTAATAAACTTTGACAATTATGCTTATACAATTTACTCTGTTCTGACTTATGTTTTTAACCCAGCTCAATTATATCAGTGTGTAAAATCCTGATAAAAATTACCCATGTGGTTGGTGTGCAGCATCCTTAGTATCTTTCAACTTAATAGGCAGAATGGGTGCTTGGCAAGATGGCAGTGTTTTGGATAGGGAGTATATTGATTTGAATAGAGGATTTCATTTCTTTTGGCTAAAGTTGTATTTTTTTCCTGAAGAGCCAGAACCATAGCTGGACCTGCAGTTGAAGAACCAGATTCTTAACTGTCTATGGAAGCCCAAGTAGTGGTGGTAGTCTCATTATTGCTATATAATTTGTATTGCTAAGTCAGCTTCAATCCTAACTAGAGAAACATCACCTGGCTATTGGTTATGACTGGCCTCGTTACATCCAGGTTAGGCTGTAAAATATTTCATGAGGACAAACCTCCTATCTTTTCTTTCCTTCAGGAGTTCTGAACATATTATTGATGTTTATTGCTAAATATATACTGTACTTTGTAATGGCATTTCAGTTAAATTAATTTTTATTTAACATTGTTTATATGTATTAGGACATACTAATATGTGTTGTGAAATACAACTTTTGGGGGTATAGGAAATACATACAGTAAAGGGTGAGCAGGTTGATGATTTAAAGTGGACAGGGCTGAATTTTTTCCATGGAGTTACTCGGTAGGATTTTTTGAAATCCTTACACTGCTGTTTTCAGCTGATTGCTTGCTTAAATGATGAAAGACCAGTTGCTGAATTTAGATTGCATGTTTCAGGGGGTGGGTAGAAGTAGGGATGTAGGTGATAGTACAGGTGGCTCGCTCCTGATAAATATCTTGTACTGACAGGTTTCTTAAGATTGTGCTTTGAAATATTACAGATGGATCTCAGTCAATCAATTAAATATGTAAGAGTGTAAAACCTTGTTTGTGGCTATAAGACCTTTTCCCTCTTTACTTAATCACAATTTGCTAAACAATTTGCTAATGTTTAATTTACTTCCAACTGGGAATATACTTGAATTCAAATAAGAATTCAGCCCAGGTAGGAAAAACAGTATCAGTTCAGCAAACTTTAAAAATTTGAAGTAAAATACTAAATTATATTAGTGGTTGCATTTTACTTGCTGTGTTCCTTGGACTGGAATTGTATTCTTATTGGAAAATACCTTCTTCTGTCTGTGGCTGCAGCAAGGATTTCCATTATACTCTGCAACTTCTGATTGCAACACTGCATAGTAGTCTGTCTTCTCAAAGAGAAAGATTCTGTGATGTTTTAATAACGGGAGAAAAACAATAAAATGTTTTATTTAGGCCACATTTATATTTTCTTCCTTCAATATGAGTTATCTGAAGTATATTAGAAATCTTAATAGATTTTTAGTGCATATGTTGAAAATATTCTGCAATAAAATTGTCTGGGTGTCACTTGATGATGAACACAGAGAGTAAAGTAAGGCTATGATAATATATTTCACAGCAAATATTAATTTTAATGAGTATTATGTGCTGTACATTTAAAAAAAGGATAGATTTTTATTTTTTTGGAATATAAGAAGGAACATTTCCCCCATTTGTGTAGAGCTTGGTTTGTTTCTCTTGGGGGAACATGTAAGCCCCATCTTATTGCAATCTTATTGCATTCTTTGATCAAGTGACAAAATTAGTGGACCAGAGGAATGCTGTGGATATAATTTTCTTGGACTTCAATAAGACATTTGATAAAGTAGATCACAACCTACTACTTGATAAGATAGAAAAATGTGGGTTAGATAGCATCACCACCAGATGGATTTGTAGCTGGCTCACTGGCCGTACTCAGCATGTGTTCCTCAGTGGAACCGCATCTACATGGAGCAGTGGTTCTCAACCTTTTTAATGCCGCGACTCCCAACCGGTCGTAAGTTCAGGAGTACCCAACTGGTCGTAAGTCAAGGACTACCCAACCGGTCGTAAATTGAGGACTACCCAACCGGTTGTAAGTCAAGGACTTTCCATGCCCGGGAGCGCCATGCATGCGTGGTGTGGCCCCCTGCGCTGGCTGAGGCGTAGCTGGCAAGGGGCAGCAACGGCGCAGGGCGACCACCGGCTGGGCCACCAGCTGGCCTAGCCCAAGAGAGGTAAGGCACCCGGCGGGCTCCATGCGCGCCAGCAACTCTCCCTGCGCCTGCCGGCCTCCCACCTCCCACCCCTGGCTCTCTTTTACTTACATTTTTAGTAGTTGCTCAGCAGGGAGGGGTGGAAACTTCCAGACAGCTTGCCTTCGCTGCAGACAACTTGCAGCACCGTTTGCAGAATGGGACTTTTGGCGGGCTCAGCAGGACAGAGACAGCCTGGACAATTCCTATTGGCTTTTGAAAGCCAGTAGAATTAAACTCTATTCAAGAGAGTCTATTCTATTGGCTTTCAAAAGCCAATAGAATAAAAGGGAATAGCAGAGCTAAGGAAAAGGGAGAAAAAATGGCAGACTGCGTTGTTTGGCGACCCCCATGAAATGGTCGTTCGACCCAAATGGGGTCGCGACCCACAGGTTGAGAACCGCTGACATGGAGGGAAGTGTGTAATGGGGTGCCCCAGGGCTCTGTTCTGGGCCCAGTGCTCTTCAACAGCTTCATCAATGATTTGGATGAGGGGATAGATGGGGAATTCATCAAGCTGGCAGGAATAGCCAACACTCCAGAAGATAGGCTTAAGATTCAGAAGGATCTTGACAGACTTGAACACTTTCTAACAAAATGAAATTCAGTGGTGAAAAAAATAAGGCTCTACATTTAGGCAAGAAAAACCAAATGCACAGGTATAGTATAGGTTGTACTTTGCGCAATAGTAGTAATTCTGAGGGGGATCTTGGAGCCCTAATAGACAATCATTTAAATATGAGCCAGCAGTGTGCTGCAGCTGCCAACACAGTGCTAGGCTGCATTAACAGAGGGGTAGAATCAAGATCACATGAAATGTTAATAGCACTTTACAATGCCTTGGTAAGGCCACACTTGGAATATGGCATCCACTTTTTGTCACCACAATGTAAAAAAGATGTTGAGACACTAGAAAGAGTACAGAGAAGAGCAACAAAGATGATCAGAGGACTGGAGGCTAAAACATATAAGGAACGGTTGCTGGAATTGGATACGTTTAGTTTAATGAAGAGAAGGACTAGGGGTGACATGATAGCAATGTTCCAATATCTTGGGCTGCCACAAAGAAGAGGCAGTCAAGCTGTTCTCCAAAGCACCTGAAGGCAGGACAAGAAGCAACGGATGGAAACTAACCAAAGAGAGAAGAACCCTAGAACTAAGAAGAAAGTTCCTGACAGTCAGAATAATTAATCAATGGAACAACTGCCTCCAGAAGTTGTGAATGCTCCAAGTTTTAAAGAAGAGACTGGACAACCATTTGTCTGAAATGGTATAGGATTTCCTGCCTGAAGAGGGGGTTGGACTAGAAGACCTCCAAGGTCCCATCCAACTCTATTATTATTATTATTATTATTATTATTATTATTATTATTATTATTATTATTATTATTATTATTATTATTGATCATCGCACAGTCAACCAGATGTTCAGACTGGATTTGGCATTTTGTCTACCTATCGAGTCCTTACCCAGGACCTGGGATAGGCAGATGTGGATGTTTGATGGTATTACAGATATCGTCGCAGGATATTATTATTATTATTATTATAGACACAGACTCTTTGTGAGGGTGAAGGTTCGTTCTCCGAGCTTGAGGGTTGATTTCCAAACATTTCGTTACCAGGCTAGGTAACACCTTCAGCGGAGTTTAGGTGGTCAGTGATAGTGTTCTGTTTATATGTGGTAAGTAGGTGTTGTGATAGGTCAGTTGTGGGTGTGTGAAGTGAAGGTCTTGTGATGGGTAGGTCATGTCAGCTGAGGGTCACTGGGAGGTGAAGTGCTGGTTGGGGGGGCTTGCGTGGGTTGGTTGAGAATCGGTGCTGTCTCTGGTTGGCTGTGTGGTTGATTTGAATTCTGAGGGTAGTCTGATTGTAGGCCGATGTATCTGTTGATGGAATTGCTTATTGCAGGGGTCTTCACAATTGGCCCTTTTATGACTTGTGGACTTCAACTCCCAGAATTCCTGAGCCAGCACAGCCAGCACAGTCCACAAGGACCAAGTGTGAAGACCCCTGGCTTATTGAGTGCCAGACTTCGATGAACTCACAAGCATGGCAGGTGGTTGCATGGTCAATGATTCTGGTGTTGCTCCAACCAAATTGATGCTGTTCGGTGTCAGTGTGGATAGAGATTTAAGGATTGGGATTATGGCATTTAACTGCCAGCCGATGTTTGTGGATCGTGGTTTTTAATTGACATGATGTTTGTCCCACGTAGAATTGGTTGCAATTGTTACAGTTAATTTTGTAAATTATATTGTTTCTTTCATCCTTCTGTATCTTGTCTTTGGTTCTGGATAATTCCTGGCGGAGTGTGGCCGTGAGTTTGTGGGCTATTGCTGTTCCTAGGGTTTGGAGAATTCTGGCTGTCATTCCCGACATCCCTTTTGGGCATGGTAGGGTTAGTTTTTGTGTGGCGGTTTGCTGTGTGGTGCATTGTGGTTTGGGTGCTGTGTGTCTGTGCTATGTATTTCCCGGGATCAAATTCACACATGAAGAGGAAATAGAAAAAAGATTCCCATTTCTCGACATTGACCTAAGGAGATTAGACAACGGAGAACTGCAAACCTGTGTCTATCGCAAATCCACTCACACAGACCAGATCCTCAGCTTCACAAGCAACCATCCCACTGCACATAAAAGAAGCTGCATCCAGACCCTCTTCAGAAGGGCCAGGACACACTGCAGCACCACAGCATTAAGAAAAGCAGAAGAGAAATGGCTGCTTGACATCTTTTTCCGCAGCGGCTATCTGAAAAACTTTGCATTTAGACACACAGCACCCAAACCACAACGTAGCTACAGATATTTGCCACTATAGCCCACAGTCTTTGTTTTCCTCAGTTCAGCAGTAATCAAATGGTCTTTTCCTGCTGAAACACAAAGCTTTCAGGATAGGAGGAGAAGGATAACAGTGATCCCCCCCCCCAATCAGTATTAGTTATTTTGGATTGAGAATTTGAGTTGCTGTTGCTTCACCACTATAATTATCTGCTTTCCCCTTGCCAAACACCTTGGTAGCAGCCATACTGCACCATTGATTATGCAGTATTCAGCTTCATTATTTTCTAACTTTATTGTCTTTATTGGGCACTTCTAAAGGAGGTATTAATTTTAGTCTGAACTGAGTAGGTATGTAGATTCATATGTCATTTGCCTTGGGACATTGTATTGCTTACCAATTCTCTTGCAGGGACAAAAAGGCTTGTTAGATAGTCACTGTATGTGCATTATGAGTTGGCAAAGGAAAAAAACAAAGAAACAAAACCACTATATAGCAAGACCTAGAGAAACTGGGGACTAATTCTTCGAGCCAGTCTTCAACACTGCAAAGCAATCTCTAAAGATTTAAATTTAGCAAGCTGTTGAAGGGAAGCAAAGGATACCTTATTAAAGTATATGAATCTCCTCATATGACTTCTGATCTGCAAGTTCTATTTACTTTCAAAATCTGTTCCTCAGAGATGTCTTTTTTATGTGCTTCCCAGAGTTGCTGGAAGTCGGGTGGCATGTACATTTAGTTAATTAAATAATAATAATAATAGAAATAGTTTTCTGTTTTAAAATATTTTTCTAACTATATTTTTTAAATATTGAAAAGTATATTCAAGACAAAAACAAGTTACTTTTAAGAGCTTTCCAAATCATGGCTGGAATTGGCAATCTTCTATAAACTGTAATGGCACTGTTGGGACTCATAGACCAGCTGGGAAGCCTACTGAAAATTTTTATTTTATCAAAGGTTTGCTTGGCATTGATTCACTTTAAAACTTGTGCTTTTTACTGTTGGTAGGAAAATTTGGAAAAGAAGGGCTCCCATGTGCTTAATCTGGAGCTGGAGTTTGATGAACAGGCTGTCCTGCAGGAGAATATAGTATATTTGACAAATTCCTTAGAGGTGAGCATTTGCTATGAAACATTAATGATATTTAGCTCTTGATAAAATTCAGTGTTGCTGGAAAATCTCCATACCTTTGTCTTTCAATTTTGGGAACTAAGATGTGTGGACAACTCCCAGGATTCCCTAACCAGCCTGCTGGCTGTGGACTTCTGGGAGTTGAAGTCCACACATCTTAAAAGTTGAAAATGTGGAAAAATACTGCTCAATATCCTTTGACTGTTCAATCCCTAGCTAGTGATTCAAAGTCTATCTACAAGCTGTATATGTATGTGTATACTGTATATTGTACACATGGGTCTGTAAAAGAAAACTGCACATTTATATTTCATTTTGAGTCACAACAATCCAACCTAGGGATATGCAGCTATTTAGACTGGAAGTGAAAAATTGGCTTCAAGCAGGTGGCTATCCTTGATGAATCTATGACTTCCTCTTCAAAGAAGCCGCATCTTTTCCCAGACTTGTATGGTAGCTACTCATCCCAAGAAAATACACCTTTGAATTAAGATGAAAGAGCAGTTGCAATCATTTTGTAACCTGCCAATGACGGTTTAATGCAGGGGTGTCAAACTCACAACGTCACGTGACGTGTCACGACATATCACAACTTTTTTGCCATTGCCGGCAATGGGGTGGGCGTGGTTTCGCTATGATGCATCTGATCCGCGGGCCGGCAGTTTGACACCCCTGGCTTAAGGCAAGGATATGTTTTTCAGAGGCTGCATAACTACCTCATATCAAATTCAGGAAAAGGTGTAGCTTCTTTAAGGAGCCATTTGCAAATGTACTAAGTGTGCTGTTGTCTCCTCTGAAGCACCTTTTTCATTTCTGATCTGAATTGCTGCCTAATCCAATCCTGCATAATGTTGGCAAATGAGAAATATTTAGTGAAATAATTCATCCAGAATTAAATGAAGCCGATATTAATGATCTTTTATAAGTGAGACCAGAGAATAACAGTAACGTGCTCCTTATTACCATCTGAATAGATGTATGCCTTACCTTTTGAGATTACTGTTCCCCCCCCCCCCCAAGTTGAGAAAATTATTGGAAATTGTCAGCCTTTTTTGGGCAGTGTTTATTCCTTCTTTAATGTTAATGTATTTATCTCAGTAACTAACGTCTGCATAAGTATTGGGGCTATATTATTTATTGTGAGGAAAAAAAACCTAGCCTTTTTAATGAGATTTGAACAGTTACTTTGAAGAAAAAATGGCTTTGATGTGTGGGAAAAAATAATGGAATGTTGGGATCTGTCTTGTGCAATAAGCAGTAAAGCAATAAAACATCATATAACTTTGAAACTGCCAAACTTGCCTAAAGTGGAATATTTCCTGGCTCAGACCTCTGGACTTGAGATACATTTAAATCTATATGTCAACGCTGCTAATATTGAATATTCTTGCTTTGACAAAATATGCAGAAATGTCTGGTATTTTTAGAGTTAATTCAGATGAGACTGAGAGAAGGAGGGAAAAGCGCAGGGACTCCAGGTTAATTGGAAGATGTGAATTATGACCCCAAAATAGGGGAGGGGAAAGTTTATGTGCAAAGGAAGGGAAATTCAGATCTTGGCATCCTTCCATGCCGTGCTGACACTCCATTACACTAATAAAGGCTTTTTAGGTTCAACAATGCCTGAAAGTTCTTTGAAGTGTTTCATTAGTCAGACACATGGCACTATAGAGAAAAAGAATCAAACCTGTGGAATTTTTAAAACAAGAACTCATTGTTAAATAAAATCCATTTTTGTGGTTAATTAATGAAATTGTTTGATACAATTGAACTTATTAATCTATTTGAACTATTTTTTTAAAATGGTTTCCCCCATTTTCTTCTAAAGCTGGAACATATAGAGTTAAAATTTGCCTCTGAAGGAGATGAGAAAATTAAAGAAGACTGCTGCCCTGGAAAGCCATTCTGCATATTCAGAGTAGAAGTAAGTTTGGTTTTTCTTGGTTTCTTCTTTTATCCCTGCAGAAATGTTATCCCCAATGGTTTGTTGTATTCTGAATAAATCAGTGAGAGCTTTTCACTTACATTAGTCTTCATCAAACTTCTGCTTCCATCATTCTTCTATCTTACTCAGATAAACCCTGGCAAGGCTGAGTTGCTTTGGGTTTAGGGCAGTGGTGGCAAACCTATGGCATGCGTGCCAGAGGCGGTACTCGGAGCCCTCTCTGTGGGCACGTGTGCCATTGCCCCAACCCCTCCTTCCCCCGCGGCCCCCTCCTCACCAGAAGAAGTCCACCTGGAGGAGAGTCGCCCCCGGGCATGGCCTGCACAGAGCAGCGCAGCCAAGGATATAGCCAGGCAGCAGGGACAAGACTCCACCCTTGTGCCCCATAGCATCCAGATGATGCTGTGGGGTGTGGGCGGAGGGCATGGCTGCCATGGCGCTGTAGGGCTGCCTGGGCAATCTGCTGCAGTGGGCCATGGAGGCGGTGCGTGGCTCTTCGGGTGGGCGGGGCAGGGGGCAGGTAGGATGGGAGGTGGAGTGGGGGCAGGGGGCAGTTTTGGGGCATTCGGTCTCTAAAAGGTTTGCCATCACTGGTTTAGGATCTTCTGTAACTGGGGATTCATCATCTTTGCTACTGGATGGGGTTTCACTACTCCAAACAGACTTAATGCACATTCTGTGCTCCAGTAGTGCCCATTCTTGGGTTGGGAAGCTCTTTTGTCAGACACCCATGTCCTAGTCACCTCCTGAATAGACTATTGTAACAGTGTCTTCATGGGACTGCCCTTGAAGAGTGTCTGGACATTCTTGGTAGGAGCAGTTATGCGCCTTGCAAAAACTGCAGACGTAACACCTCTGCTGCATAAGCTGCACTGTTTGCCAGTTTGCTTACACCAATTCAAGGTGCAGGAACATTTTGTAGTTCGTGTTAGCTAAGGCGTTTCATCAGCTGGGACCTAGGAGGAAAGCCTTTTCTGCCATGCCCCCCGTTGTGGAATATCATTCCCCCTGAGGAGAAGCTGGCCTCAAACCTGTTGGCCTTCCAGGAAGCTCTTAAAAATGCTTCTATTGACTAGGTTTGGGAATCATATGACAGAGTAGAGCTTGCTAGTGTTGCAGCTATTCTGTTTTTTTTATTTTTTAATCCTTTTTATGTAAATTGGTTGTCTTAAAGTGTTTTTTTTAAAATATATTTTAATTCGGTGACTCTTTTATACCCTTTTATCTCCCATGATTCTGAGATAAAAGGATTTACAAATGTGATAAATAATAATAAAATAAAATAAAATCCTAGCGGGAGTTGTAGGATCACAATCTGGAAGTCATTGGCTGAACTTACAGAACAGAACATGCTTAGGAACATGATGGTAGTAAGGCTAAGGCTGCTCCTGAGATTTACTTAAGTATCGGGTTTTGATTATTATAGAACCTTAAGTTGCTGCTTCCTACTTATATCCATAGAATTTACTACAAGTCTCTGAGCACTGAGCCTCCCTTGAAAGATTCACCCCTTGAACTAAATGTTTCTCTTCTCCAAGCTACAATTGTGTCATTCTTTACTCAGATTGCTTTGTGTAAGGCTTGACAAATGATGGGCGAAGTGACTCTGGAGAGCACATCTGTAGCGTATAAAGACTGGAAGATGAGACAGCTTATTTGTGCTCAATTATTGATGGTAATAGAGCATTAGGGCTCTTTCCCTCTCTTGCTATAATAATATTACTTTAATGTTTAATTTTAATTGTGAATGTAGTCTGGATAATAGCATTCCTAGAATAAAAAGGATACAAGTGACAACTTTAAGCATAATGAGGAGATTCAGATGCTTTCTGTGTTTATATATTATATCCCTGCTCAATAGTAACTGGTTGCAGATCTGCCTTCTATCGCAATATTTAGTTGTGCTTTGTTCTGAAATATGGAATTACTGGATAGGTTTTAGATCAATTAGCATATATAATTAAATATTTCACCTCATAATTTATAAAGTATATTGAATGAAAATGCTGGAATATTACTGACTAGCACCAAATTCTAGCTCCTGTTTCAAGACATGGTGTAATATTATATTGCGAATAGAAAGGCCGAGCATTTGGCTGAATTAATTATCTTTTTGTGACAGCTTTGGTACATGTGTGTTATTTTTGAATTGGATTCAGTGGCAGTTTCTCTTAATAAGAAAAGTGTGTGCGTCAATCAAATGGACAAATTGAAGTGTTGAATAGAGAGCAGTTTAGGAACCTGGAACTGCAATCTGATGCATGTCAAAAGCTTGGGAATGATAGAAGCCCTAGCAGGAAATGTGACAACCCTCATTGAAAAAAGGATGTTAATTTGCAGCTTGCGGTATGGGAAATAAAAACTTGTTAGAGAAATGAAAAGTGAAGCTTTTTTATTTATTGTACAAGTTATGTTTATGTACTATTATATACAATAACCTATTTATTGTATCTCCTAGAGCCTATTTCTGTGTCATCAGTGTACTGTTCTCACATTCCTGTGATTTTCCTATTGTGTTTCATTTTGCTCTAGTATTATAATTTTGAGTTCTCTCCCTGATATTCTGGTTTCCTTCTTTGCCCAAATCCCAACAAGTCTTAATTACTGCAGTTTTATCTTTCTTTCATTTTGTATTTTTATAGTTGATTTTAGATTATTTTTTTTCCTCTTTTTGTTTGGCAGCAACTTCATGCGGCAGTTGATAATATCTTTTGTGTAGTAGCTTTAACCTATTTCCTTTGCCTACCAATTCATTCTGTTATCTGTATCCTATTTTCTATGTTAGCATCACTTATTTTTTTATCCATATATCTGTTATATTATCCATATTGAGGTCCCCTCCATCGGTCTCCCTTGATTTGACTTTCTGTCATCTTGCTCTCCTCTTTTCATGATTTATCGCAGCTGTGTGTATTGTCATGGACATAACTCACTGATTCTGGTGTTAGCATGACATTAGGGGTCTCCCCCCATCTTGTCTCTTATCTGGTGCTGCCCTTTGCTGCTTTGGCTTCTGGTATGAAGGTCATATGCTAAAGGAGGGAAAGGGCAACTATCCTTTTTCTTCTACCTCAGTCTTTCTTCTCTAAACTTCTTTCCCTCTTGGGACCCAGCCCATCAATTCTAACCATCCTGTTCCTCTGGGTTACCTGTCAAGTCTCTTCCTTTCCCCTATTGTCCACTGATGTCACTCATTTCATTGTCTTTTTAAATACAATTTTATTAAAAGTTTTCATTTCAGTTAAAATTAGAGCAAAAATTAATAGAAACTAAAATAGAGTAAGAAGGAAAAAAGAACAAGGAATAAAAGAGAAAGCTAAAGTGCAAAAAGAAAAAAAACAATGGTGGAAAAAAAAGAAAAAAGAAAGAAAAAAGCTGCAAAGAGTTCCTTTGATTTTCTTTGTAGCAATTAAACAATTGTAAATTTATCTTTTTCTCTAAAGCACGGGTGTCCAACACTTTGGCTCGCTTGGACGACATTGAGTGAAAAGGAATTGTTTTCGGCTGCATACAATATATATATGATGTAAAATCACATAATTAAAAGTTTATGATCCTGTGGGGCCACATTACTAGCTGTTGGGCCACAGGTTGGACATGCCTGCTCTATAAAAAGAACTCTCTCCTTTTTATAATATATCTAATTGTGAAAATCATACATCGTAAGGGGTTTCCAGTCAACAGTTAAATGTAGATATTGGCTTTTCTTTAATCAAACAGATCATTTTGGCCATCTCAGCAAGTTCTATCATCTTTACCAACCATTTCTCTGTTGTAGGTATTGCCAGATCCTTCCATCTTTATCCATACAATAATCTTGTTGCTATTATCAAAAGTTCCATGACTTTTTTCCAACGGTTTATCCACTAATTCTGTAAAAGTATCACCACCACAATAGCATACCTGAGTGTAATGCAGAAAACATGGAAAATCTGTGTCAGAAATGAGTGCACATAACGTACAAGAGCATGGAACAAATTGTTGTTCTTGTGTGATAATATAATGATCTGCTTTCTGCATCCAAGTGTACTAACCATTTTCTGAATTCCTAGTCATTTTGATGTTTTCTGGAATGATGAGAATTAGAGTCCAGTGTGTTATATACATCTGGGTTAGGCTTTGAATCTCCACGTAAGCCTGATGAATTTTGATCTAGTCACTATTCCTTCAAAGTTCAGAAGTAAAACTAATCCTCACACACATATGAGACAATTTAGTCTAATAAGGTTTTGGTATTTCCTTAAAGAAATGTTTGAATAAATTATTTTTAAAAATGTATATGTAGAATCTGAGCTTATCTGCTGCAGCTTAAATAGTCAATTTGTTTTAGCACATTTGGAAGCCAGCCTTATTGATAAGAAGAGATACTAGGTATAAGCCTGTGTATCCTGAGTTTCTGTCCTCAGTTGACTTTGAAAAATTCATGAGATTTTTTTTAAAAAAATTAAATTTCTTTACAGCCTGGTGTGTCTATCTGTCTAATAAACCCTCAACCAGCAAATGGCCACTTTTCAACAAAGATTGAAGTCAGGCAAGGAGATAGCCGAGATGCAATAATAAGACGCTTAGTGAAGATGAACAGAGGAATCAAAGGTAAGATGTGGATTCAGATTCAAGTTTTAATTTCAGACAGATTTTAGAATTTTTTTTAGAATAAATAGAATAGTACTCTGTTCTCGGCAAGACTACAGCACTGTATCTAGACCTCTTGTCTAAGACCAGAACTGAGGCCCAATCCACTATGATCTGGGCTTAAAGGAGCTTGTGTTGAGGTTCTGAAACTTGGAGAAGCTGGTTTAAAAATTCCAGATGTGTAATTAGTACTAGGTGGCAAGTATTAACTCTATTTTCCTCAAAGCAATGGGCCATAATGTCTTGCAATCTTAAGGAATTGAAGCAAATGGACTTTCTTACTCAATAGCCAGAAGTGATACTCAGTGCTGTGGTGAAAAAGTATCTCTTTCTAGCTCGCCAGGAGGAAATTAAGTTAATAAAAGCCAAATACATTAAATTTAATGTATTTTTATTAGTGAAGATGAAATCACTTTTGTAATTTTAGATTATACTAAAACAATGTTGTATTTTTCAAAAAGAAAATGCTTCCAAATCAGTGTTATAACAAGAATTTTCTTCAACTTCTGACTATAGAGATTGCTTCATTACCATTACGTTATTTTCCTTATTCTAAAGCTTCAATTTGGATACATGTGTCTAAATACAGACAAAAACTAAAATGCATGTTAACATCAGCAAGATTATCAAATGGTGCTAATCTGGGTAAAAAGATTAAGAAGGGTTTTTATAAAGTTGCTTTGGTTTAGGAAACCTCTGTGGAGAAAGAGGTGCAGTGGCAGATGGACAATGAAATTATGTGATGAGTGGTGAGGCAATATAGTGTAGTGGTTATGATGCTGGCCTAGCATGCAGAGATCCAGGTTCTAGTCCACCCTTAGCCACAGATGCTCACAGAGTGATTTGGGGCAAGTCAATCAGCTCATCCTACCTTACAACCTTATGGTTTTGGGGAAAGATATGGGAGGGAAAAGTAAGTGTTTGACTCCTTGGGCTGCTGAACAAGAAGGAAAAATAGAAATCTAGCAAATAAACAATCAAATAAATATTTGTGGGGAGCATAATCATATTTTGCTGAAGCTGATAGCTATAAGGACAAGAGATTGAGGTTGATATTGAGTGATTAATGCTTCCCCTTCCAAATTTCTAGTCCCAGGAAGGGAAAAGGAAAGTTCAAGAACATTGTCTATGTATACCTCTCCTCTTTTACACTCTATTCCTGCAAAGATTCTTTTCTAAGAACACAGATGGTTAAGCTTTATATTTTTAAGTTAATTCCACATTCTCCATCATAAATTGAATGTTTTGATTCTTACCATTAAGACCTTCCTTTGCAAGAATTGTAATCTTTTAGTTAAACTCACCAATGTTTTGAGCCCGAAGCACAGTTGCTGGGCTGAAGAGAGTTGACAAAGCTTCTTTTAACAAGGAGATGTTGTCCTGTTTGCTCTGTGGCTTTGCTGATCCCAGCAGTTATATCCAAATAGGAAATTATATCTAGGCCCAAACTTTCCATATCAGAAAGATAATTTATTTTCTTATCACTTCAGCTGCTTGTGTGTTTTGATCTTAGGGAAAGAGACAATTTTCATATTTCGATGTGAATCTGTTTTCTTGAAAAACAGCTGAGAGGAAAAAAAATACACAATTTGTCTTGCCAGGTGAAAACATACAACACATTTCAAACTTGGGCAGGCAATTATGAGAGATCCACAACCCGACTGTTTTGACGTGAATGAAAAGCCATTGAGGCTAAATCAGTAATTCTTCTGAATGGTTGTTTCAGAAGATGTCACTCTTAGGCAGGCACTTAAAAAGATTGCCTGATGAAAGCAAGCTGTGAATTTAGGAAGACTAAAGTAGCTGGCTCATTAGGAAAGTTCTGTTTAGCAATTCCCTGAGAAATGGCTTGTAGCTTTTGAAAAGGTTTCTTTCTTCAAAAAGAAAAAAGGCTATTGTACCTCATGACAAAACAGATAACTTAGCTGCTTTTATTTAGAACACTTTCTAGTTTTATGGAAAGGATAGTATCAAATAGCCTATAATTGCCCCTTCCTTTCCCCTTCACAGTAGCATATAAAATGATATCGCTGGTAAAACCATTACTTGATTCTCCTCTCAGCTTCCCCTCTGCAACATATTTACTAGAAATGAAGAAATGAAGTCATAAAAAAAGGGAGGGAAGATTCTTACATATGACAGGGAGAGGCTTTTGTAAATGAGAGTCTTAGCCTCCAGAGAAATAGCTCCTTAGGTTTTGTGATAGTTAGATTTTTCTAAAACAGTCTGAAGTTCTTTGCCTGTAGCACATTACTATTTTTAAATGGGATAATTTTAAGGTGACCCCTTGACACTTTTTTTCACAAGGAAAATATTGGACTATTTAGCATTATTTCACCAAAATAGATATTTGACATTAAGAATTCATTAAAGTAAAGCCATTTGGGATGGATTATGATCTAAAATCATAACAATGAAGAGAAGGGAGGGGTTTGGTGGAGGGGTTTGCTTATTTTGTTGTTATTGTCAACCCTGCACATGTTTATTCAGTGTAGTTTCAAGTACATGCATATAGATTTTTTTCCTGGTTGTAATATATCAGGAAAAACAATATCATACAAGGTGACTTTTAAAGTCAGTTGTTGTAACAGGATTTGGACGTGTTTCACACTTTTATTTTTGGAGGAACTTAATTAACCTCATAATATTGGAAAGAGACATTTAAGCCACTACTCAGTTTGCAACCCTTTATTGAATGGAGATAAAGATTTATCTAATTAATAGAATATTATTAATAATAATCAATTGTCTAATTAATTATCTAATCTAATATTCAGCCTCTGCATGAAAATATCTTGTGAAATGTATATATACTGAAATAGAAGATTTGCCTGGTGAGAGTCAGTATAGCTATTGCCGGAGAAAAGGAAATGTATATGTAACCATCAAGAACAAGAGACAGATTCAAATGGGACAAAGTCTAAGGAGTAGAGAGGGAATGTGTAGTTCTTTAGATTAGATTTTCCTGGTGTGTAGATTAGAGGTGGTTATGTACAGTTTTCATCTTGTTTCCGCTAGGAGGTAAGTGAATCCATTGAGAATCATAAAATTAAAAGGGGTTATTCAGGGCTTTGAATCCAATCTCCTGTGTAGGGCAGGAATTTAAATTAATGTATCCTCTATGTTTGTCTACATTGTACTTGTACATATCCAGTGAAGGGAAATCCATCACCTATCTGAGTAATTGCTTCCATTATCAAACTGCATTTATTGTTAGAAACTTTTTGCAAACAATATAGAACAAGTCTTGGCTTTTTTCTGTGTGTCATCCATTCAGCTTTTTGCAAACTGCTATCATCTCTCTCCACACTCAAGGTTATATATTCTAAACTCCTTCAATCTCTCTTCACCGGACTGGGTTTCTAGTCCTTTGATCATGCTCATAGCTTCTCTCTGAATCTATTCCAATTACTCTGAATCCTTTTTAATGTGCAGCACTCAGAAGTTAAATGCAGTACTAGGATTGAACCAATCCCATGCAAAAGAAATGAAACTATTTCCCCTATAATTCGGAAACTATGCTACATTGATTCAGCCTAATATTGATTTTTTTTATCCCAGCAACATCGTATTGCTGATTTGTATTCAGTTTTGCAGGCAAAATCTTTTTCACAAGTACTGTTATCAAGCTAATGGGTATTTGATTTTTAAGTGAAGGACCTTGCATTCCATTCTATAAATTTCAGTTCATTCTTCTAATCTTTAAAGACCATTTTGAAATCTATTTTTGTCTTTTAACCATACCATCCAAATTTAATATTACCAGGAAATATATTAAGTTGGTCTCTCTATTTTTTTTCATCTAAGTCATTAATAAAAACATAGCAAGATATTAGGAGAATGACTTGTCAATGATACGCAGGTGACGCTTCTCAAGAGCTAGTCTTTATCAGCAACCTGAGTGAGTAGATGAGACTTCTTTGTGAAGACCCCATTTAAAATGGTCGCCAGTAAACAAGGAGCACAATTTAAGAAGGTGGTTCATATTTCTAATACACTGCATAAACAATAGCAACAAAGATAATTTTGTTCTGTAAAAATGTTCTGTTGTGTTAACATACAAACCTTATTCAGTTAATTTATTCAACAACTTACTAAAATATCATTAAAATCTACATCATATTAAACATCATTAAAACAATTAAATATCCTTTGGGAATTCCCCAAATCCCTCATGGAATCAGTGCTATTTTATAATTGCTCCTGGAAGTTTAGATTGACAGAGATTCAGTGTATCTTAAGAGGAGTGGAATTGTGAGTAGAACTCTGCCTCTTTATGTAAAGATGATTTGCAAGACTAATAGAACATTCAGGGAACTCAAAGCCTTCATACATCTCTGTCTGGATGGAAAAATGGGGGTTCTCCTCTAGGTGGTTCTGCTTGATGAGTCACATCTTTAATCAAACGTCATGTGTACTCCAGTCCTCCCTTGTTTTTTAATTATGCCTTAGTTCTGAAGGGTTTCCCCATCCTTTAAAGCACGGGTGTCAAACTCGCCGCGTTCCGTGACGTACTGCGACGTATCACAATTTTTTTTGCATTGCTGGAGCTGGGGTGGGCGTGGCCTCTGCATGATGCAACCGGCCTGCCGGCCAGCAGTTTGACACCCCTTCTTTACAGCAATCGACCTGAAGATCAAAATGTAAGCCTCTATCAAGGCACTTCAGAAAGTTGGGCAGGCTACAGCAGCTTATACTGTTAAAATCATCCATCTTATGTCTTTTGAATCAGCCTTTTTGTGATTTGCATACTAATGTTACCTCTCTTACAATTATGTCTTTAAATTCTTTTTCAGATCATTCCAAAGTAAAATTAATGCGGTTTGATGATCCTCTCCGGGGACCTCGACGTGTTCCTGTGCTTGGAAAGGAAGATGCTGAGAAGTCTCCTATTTTAGATCAAGCTGTCTTTCATATAGACCTGGCTCAAAAGCGGGTCCGACTCACTGAGAATGGACAGACAACAGATGTTGGAGATACATTGGTTTACTTAGTTAATTAGATTTTGCAAGTGTTGGGTTAATCAGTGTTGAATCTTTAATCAACATGGATGCCTTTCAGATTCTTGCTAAATTCATGCTAACTTAACTTCAAGGGGAAAAATGTACATTTGCAAGGAGATCAATTTCCTGCAATTTTTAAATGTGGATACAATAAATCTATTTTCCTTGCCTGAGGCTTTTCTTGAGAATGTCCTTCTTACTTTTAGCCAAGGTACAGAGTTTTTTAAAATCATGTTTATGTAATTTGACACACATGTGCAATATTGGCACTTAATAGCAATACTGGATTCTTTATATATACTGGAAATACTGATATGTCACAAGTTGGCCATCCTTTTGAGAGAAGGCGATCCCAGCAGTTTGGTGTATGACACCCTTCAGAGCAGAAGAAGCAACAGAATGTTATTTAAAAACCTCCCTGGAGCTTTACTTCCATTTGATGTTTTCATTTTGATAGTGCTTGGATCAAGTGTTTCATACAGTTAGCATACCATGAGGGATGGAAGAAAATTAGAGCTCTATAGAATCAGATTTCACTGCACTGAAATAGTCCTTTGTTTCCCTTTCTTGCACATTGTACCAGCCTTCTCCAGTTTGATGATCTCTCTATGTTTTGGGCTACCTTCCACTGATTTTAATTAAGATAGAAATAGCACTTAGACTTATATACCACTTAATAGTGCTTTTTACAGTCCTCTCTAAGCAGTTTATAGAGTCAGCATATTGCCCCCAATAATCTGGACCCTCATTTTATCAACCTCAGAAGGATGGAAGACTAAGTCAACCTTGAGCCGGTAAGAATTGGACTCCTGGCAGTGAGCAGAATTAAAATGCAATACTGCATTCTAACCACTGCGCCATCACAGCACACAATGGTGAAATGGCCAGGGATATTGGGAAAAAATACTGGTGTTTGCTTGAGAGGACTTCAGAATCATGAAATCCTTTGCCAGTCAAGTGATGTATTTCATCTAGTTCGCTTGTGACCTTTAATATCTGGACAGGTTTGTATAAAAGCAATCTTTCAAATACTCATTACAGTATTAATGAGGTAGAGTCTAAGCCTGTCCTTGATGTCTCATTAAAAGTATCATTTTTCCCTGCTCTCAATAATTCTAAGTGCATTGGCTATATGTTACTCTTCTAGTATGGAGGCAATGTGCAATGTATTTTTCTTAGATGAACAGTTTATTCTTTAAAAACATTTGACTGAGGGTCACCTGGAATTAATGCCTTAATTTGTTTTCAGTTAAGCTTCATTGTTCCCCTCTTGTCACCCTTATTTTCTTCAGTGTCAAAGCTTCCCTGAACATGGTTCAGATGCTATTTTCCCTACAGTTTTTAAACCATGGATAAACTGACTTTCTCATCCTGCTCTGATAATAATTTAAAATCATTGAGTGATAGAAGAGAATATTTGTAGCTCAGAGTTGAACTTGACCTGTTGAGCTTCAACCAAACTCAGAGAACACCAGGGACCCCACAGTCATTAAACAGTCCAGTATGTTTAGTTGGGTTTTTTTATTTCTGATATATTTAAAGATTTAAAAAAAATCACTGCAAAAATGAATAATTTTTGAATGAATAATTTCAAGTCATGCACAAACTTGAGCAAGTGATTTGTAAATCTTGATAGAATTTTTATTAAAGATGGATGGAGACATTTTAAGTTGTATAAATTTGTAACAAAGATTTACGATAGGCTATTAGAAATTAATATTGAAAGAAGCAAAAAATGGTGATAGATGAGTCTGTTTCTGGTCTGTTATATGGAAGTGAAAATTGGGTAATCATGAGAGGGTATGCATATATGGGGTGATTTGAAGAGCCGAGGTGGCGCAGCAGTTAGAGTGCAGTACTGCAGGCCACTTTAGCTGACTGTGTTCAGCAGGTCAGCGGTTCAAATCTCACCGGCTCAAGGTTGACTCAGCCTTCCATCTTCCGGGGTAGGTAAAATGAGGACCCAGATTGTTGGGGGCAATGTAAATATATATATACATTGCTTACTGGTGTACACTGCTTAGAGAGTGCTTGCACTTAAAGCGGTATATTGAGGTGGGCAGGAAAAAGTTCAATATATCTATATCTTAATAGGAATGCTTGTTGCTGACAATAGTTAATAGATAATATTAAGCTTGGCTGTGAAATGTAATCTAAATCATATAACCTGTGTGTCATAATTGTAGAGATGTGTTCATGCTGTGTAGAAACCATTTTACAAGAAGTTCAGTGTCAACTGAAAGTCACAGATGTTGTAAGATAGCACCCGTGTAGAGAGGTGTGGTAAGACAACCGTTTGTGTGAACTTCTTTTTCCTATGTGTGTTGTCTCAAGATATGAACTTCTCTCTTTTAGTGTGTTAAAGGTAGATAAGAAGTCATATATTAGGTTAAGCGTGGGCGGCAAGCTGTATAAAAGTGACACCCTCAGAGTAACTCAGGGTTCAGAATTTGTCATGTGAATGCTCTGAACCATTGTGCACAAATAAAGCCTGTTTTCTCCAACCCTTCATGGTCTTGTCTTCTGATGTAAGTATCGTGGTTTTTTCCACAACAATTATCTGGCGACCGCAGCAGGACGGCAAGGAGTCTTGGGGCTCTCGAGGGCACACCCTGATGCCAGGGGCCTGTAGTGTTAGGGGGAACATCCCAGGCGTCATCGGACCTTTTATTCCGAGGGACTTCCCTGTGACACAGGGCTCCAGCATCGGCGGTCGGCCACTCCAAGAACCACTGGTGAAGGGTAAGGAGACCAGGCAACTTTCCAGCTGGCTAGAGGACAAAGGATTTGCCTGCAGGCAAGTATTGAAAGGGAAATAAGGAATCCCTCCCTGTAAGCAGGGACGGAGGAGAGGACTGATCACCCTCTCTTTAGGATAAGGTGGGAGGATTGTTGTGTGTGTTTGTTGTGAGTGAATGGCGTTTGAAATTCCCATCGGTGACCATTGAGTTTCCGGCTCCCTGGGTCTAGCGCGTATAAGTGAAATCCTCAGTGTAATCCCGAGTGGAAGGACCCCTTACCTTCCTCTCATCCCCTTTCCTCATTTGTCCTGTTTGGTGCCCTGGGAGGCTCATAGGGGGTGGTGAAAGTGTACCCCTTACTCTGTTGGGGTGTATGTTAAAGCATTTTAAGTCTGCTTATGAGGATCAGGATTATGGTATTAAGTGGAGCAGGCATAAGTTGAGGATCTTCTGTGAGGTAGATTGGCCCAGCTTTAACATAGGCTGGCCAAGCACAGAGACACTAGATCCATTCATTGCTCTAAAAGTACATCAGCTAGTGTTCCACCCCATGTTAGGGCACCCAGACCAGGCACCCTATATTGATGTGTGGCTCGGCTTGTTGCAAAGACCTCCACCATGGATCCAGAAATGCAAAACTGTCCCCTGTGTTAAAAAGTTTAGAAGATAGAAAAAGCTGGGGACAAGCCATAATCCAACCAGATGTCCAGGATCAAGGGACCCAAACTGGACCTTCAGCAAGAGGTGCTGAGGGGGTCCAAGGCAGAAGAGGAACGGATGGGACTGCAAACAGAAGACAGAGAAATGGGAGGACTGATAGCTGAACAAACGAGGGCAAAGATTGAGGAAGCATCTTTGAATGCTCCCCTTAGACAAGTAGATCAATTGGTTGTCAGTAAGGACGATCCAGCAGAAACAGCCACAGCTCCTCTATTCCAACATATGCCTTTTACTACATCAGACCTTCTTGCTTGGAAATTTCATTATGGCCCATTTAGTGAAAAAAACAAATCAAGTGTCCGAAAGACTTTTGTGAATAGAGAAAAGGAGGAGGAAAAGAAAAAGGATCAGAAAATGCAAAGGAAAGCTGAATTGCTTGCAGTTGCTATGATGGGGGTGTCAAGGGGAGGTGGCAGAGGTAGAGGATGGGGAATGGTGTTAGGACAAAACCAGTGTGCCATATGTAAGAATGAAGGACACTGGAAGGGTGAATGTCCAGAAAGAGAAAAGGATGAAGAAAAAGGAGGGGGAAGAGGCAGGTTTGCAAAGAGCTACAGAGGTGGCCCAAGGAGAAGCCAGGGAGGGAGAGAAAGAAGAAGAGGATTTTCAAGGACTCCCCTCATAGGCCTGGCAGAAGCAGAGGAGTGGGACTAAGACCGACTGGGTTCAGCCCACCTCCCAGAACCTGTGGTCAGTTTAACAGTAGGAGGCAAACCTATTCCCTTCCTTGTGGATACTGGAGCCACCCGATCAGTCCTAACCCAACCCTAAGCCAAGCCTCCCCTCACTCTATCAACATACAAGGAGCAACAGGAAAAATATTGCAGCAACCCTTTTTGGAGCCCTTAAGTTGCACTATGGGGAGGAAAAATAACCCATCAGTTTGAATATATGCCAATTCCTTTATTGGGAAGGGATCTGCTTTGTTAAACTAAGGGCGCAGATCTCCTTTGAAGAGGATGGCACAATGGCCATAAAATATGGAAAGGTGATGATGGAAGTACCCCATGCAGAGGAATGGAGAATGGTGATGCTGGCACAAGCAGTAGAAGCAAATACAAAGTGGAAAGAGTTCAATATACCACACCTGTGGGCAGAGGACAACCCCCCCCGGTTTTGCAAAGCATCATCCACTATCTGCCAGCTGCTGTACCGAAGAATAGGAAAGAGTTAAGAGGATTTTTAGTTGCTGCTGGCTTCTGCCGAATATGGATCCCTACCTTTAGTTTAATAGCAAAATCCTTATATGAGGCCACAAAGGGGGGGAGATAAAGAACCGTTGCGATAGGAACAGCAAGAAAATAACAGCTTCACCGCTCTCAAGGAGGCTCTAATGTGCACCCCTAGTTTAGGTCTACTAGACTTGGAAAAGTTATTTCAACTGTTTGTAGATACAAAGCAAAATGTGGCAGTAGGAGTTCTCACCCAGAAAATAGGAACCTGGCATCACCCGGTCACTTATCTGTCTAAACAGCTTGACAATGTAGCCAGAGGATGGCCGGCTTGCCTTAAAGCAAGTGCTGGAACAGCGTTATTAACACAGGAAACTAACAAGTTGACTTTTGGACAAAAGTTAGATATCTACACACTCCATGCTCTTAAAGCTGTCTTAGAAGCAAAAGGACATTTGTGGCTGACCAACCCATGCATGCTGAAGTATCAAGCCCTAATAATACATAATCCAATGGTTATATTAATTCAATCAAATTCACTGAATCCAGCCACGCTGCTGCCTGAATCAGACTTGGAAACCACACATAGTTGCATACAAGCTATTGAAGAAACTTACGCTAGCCGCCCAGAATGAGAGATGTCTCCCTGCTTGATCCAGACTTTACAATATACACGGGTGGAACTAGTTTTATGCAAGAAGACATTCGAAAGGCAGGATGTGCTGAGATGATTTTGGAGGAAGTATGGAAAGCTGAGCAACTTCCGCCCGGTACAAATGCTCAGCTAGCTGACCTGCATGCATTAACTAGAGCTTTGGAGTTGGCAAAAGGAAAGTGCATTAATATTTACACAGACTCTAAGTATGCATTCCTAACAGTACAAGTCCATGGAGCCTTATACAAAGTAAGGGGACTTATAACATCAGGGGGAAAGCTTGAAATAAAATACAGGCTTCGCTACTTTTTAGAAGAACCAGACAAGGCCATTCTATTCTATCCCTTTCTCTTTTTTTCCTCACATTTGCAGTCTTGCAGTATGGGGCCAATGAGCAAGCAATTTCATCTGTGGGTTAGTTTGGGTTGTTCATCATTCAATGATGTTTTGTTTCTATCTTTGGATTTCCTGAAGCCTGCTGGATTGCTCTGTTGGATGCATAAAGACTCCAACTGAGAAGAGGAATGTAGGATGGGCAGCTTGCACCCCATTCCTGTTAATAGCAAAAAATATTGATTGGTTGCAGTTATCCACCATTTTGTTGCTTCTCATGGCACTGGGGAAGCAAACTTGCTTGGGAATCCCTGGGAAAAACAAAAGAGATCCTCCTGCTTTCTCCTTTTTTCCAAGGGTCTTTGGAAGAGTGAGAAGGTGTTGTTCCTGCTGCTCACTGCCCTTCCTGCATCTCCTTTGCCACAAGTATTCACTCTTTTTCAACCAGGCCCCAAATCCAGCAGGTTCTAAAAGGGAATACAGAAAACCTGGCCTGAAACATTCCAGTTCAAATGCCATGGCTAATTAGAAAGCATCCAGCTCCGTCTTGCTGCTCCTGCTTCCATCTACTTTTTATTCTTTGAGGTTTGGCTTAGTGAAAAATGTGTCACTCTCCCTCAGCTGGCATTAGTGTTCCTTGCTTCTAGCTCCCTGGGACCAGATCTTGTCAAGAGCTGCCATATAGCGATTAAAAGGTCATAGAACAACCCCCATTTCAGTCTCTTGGGCACCGTGCTTAGTTGCTTGTGGGAATGGCCAGTGCACACTTTATTTATCATGGACACTACCCCTATGGTGCCTCTAGAATAACACCAACTGCTGCCTCTCATAGGGTCTGAATTATTCATATGCCCATGTGTGCTTAACCTCTTTTTGACTCTTCAGTGGGCAACTAACACAGTTAAAGAAAGCCCTTTCTATTTTTTTTTAAAAAAGTGATAAAAATAGAACAAAAAAATAGCACCATCATAGCACTGAAACATAGCAAGTTGAACTAATCCTGCATGTAAAATTGCCTGAATAGCAGAATTCATACACTACCTATAGGGATACAGATGAGACCCTGAACACTGTTGCAAAGGAAGTTCTGTGCTCATGTCTATCAATTACCCTTCAAATGGTGGTTAAATATGCAACAAGGCCTCCCCTGGAGACGGAAAATGTGTAGACAGATTGGTCATTGAGTCATTTAAGAATTAAGGTCCCCAAGATCTTTAAGGCAGCTTTTTCAACTGTTCATGTCCAAGTATTTGAACTTAATTTTTAACAATAATTCTCCTGATTGTGGAGTTCTAGAAACTGAAGTCAACACTGGCTGATGAGAAGATTTATTAAAATTCATCTTTTTTATTAAAAAAAATGAAACCAGTGTTTGTTTTAAGGCGGCCAGTGTTTCTCAACCTTGACAATTTTAAAGCATGTGGACTTCAACTCCCAGAATTCCACAGCCAGCAATGCTGGCTGTGGAATTCTGGGAGTTGAAGTCCACATGCCTTAAAATTGTCAAGGCTGAGAAACACTGGAACTTTAAGCACATCATGAGCCAGCTTGACTGGGAGAAAAACAGATGTTATGTGGTTAGAGAAATGAAGTCCTTCTGCAAATGATTTATCTGAGCATCTTCTGGGAAGGGACTTTTGTCGCACCTAACCAGCATGGCTCTCTGGAAGGCATCAAGCTGGACAAGGCTGGTGTGGAGCATTATTTCATTATGGACATTTCTGTAACAAGCACAGTGTTATTTGCACTGATTCTGGTTCATGCTGTGAACATGGTCTAAGTTCTGCATTTATAGACAGAGGCAGATAGAAAACTTTTAAAGGAGCACTGTCTTTTCTTTAGCACAAAACTTTGCTTGCCTTTAAAAAAATAGATAATTTTTTTTTAAAAAATTAAATCTTAAGGTTCTAAAAACAGCAAAGATGACAAGCAGAAGACAGACAGGATTTTATCCAGGAGCTGATTGTAGCTAGCTTGTCCTGGTCATTTAACAATTTGGGGTTTATATTAACCCCCAGAAATAAAAGGAAGATTTTATATTGATGTTAGAGTAGCAAATAGTATCAATATCTTTTCTAGATAGTTCCAAGGATTGTTTTATCTTCTGCTTTCCAACATGAAACAAAATAGTCAAAACACATTTGCTTTGTTTCCACCGGCAATTCATCTCTCTCTCTCTCTCTCTCTCTCTCTCTCTCTCTCTCTCTCTCTCTCTCTCTGTGTGTGTGTGTGTGTGTGTGTGTGTGTGTGAGAGAGAGAGAGAGAGAGAGAGAGAGAAAGAGGAACGTTGCTTTAAAATGTTTAGGAAGTAGAACTTGTTCCACAACATCTATTATTTATTTCCAGGAGGTGGCACTATTACGCAGCCTCTTAGTTATTGAAATTGATACAGTCCACATGTAAAAAAGAGATTGATTGTTTAGGGATATAAAACCTCCCTTTTGTCATCATTAAAGTGCATTAGTGTGTGTGTGTGTGTGGGGGGGGGGGTATAAGGATTGCATTACTTACTTCTGCACTTACCATCCCTGGCATTCCAGCTTTGTCCTCAGCCTTTCTACGCTGAATGGGAAAGTCTAAAGGGGAGTGTGTTCCCCATGAGCTTTTGTCACTGGGAAATCTGTCTCTCGGACAAAGCAGCATTAACAGATACAAGGAGATAGACTCCACCAATAAACGTTCAAAAGCAAGCAACCCCAAAGATCAAAGAAAGGGGGCAGACAGCTCTAAACACATCCTTTCTTATCACATGCCTGTTAACCAACAGCCATAAAATCTCCTCTCTCCTTCTTTAGGTGTGAAAGCTGGCTTTGGGCCATTCACTCTCTCTCAGTTCAATCCACCTCACGGGGTTGGTTGTCATGGGGAAATAGGAAGAAGACAGAGTATTCGGTATGTTCACTGCGTTGAGTTACTTATAAAATAATAAAGGGGAGATAAAAATAATAATAATAAATAAAAACCAAGAATTTGGCAAGGGGTGAAAACTGTCTCACTTGCAGATCTTGTTCAAATGGAAGAGAAAGCCCTTCAAATAATCAGGATCTGACCATTTAAGACTTTAGAGTTAAAAAAAAAAAAAAGATTGAACTTGCCCCCAGGTCTACTCTATTGACATGAGCAGATATTTACAGGGCTTTTTTGGGCATGGTATAGGAGAGAAGCTATCACCACCTTGAGGAATGTTTTCTTGACTTAACTTTCTAGAGATAGTTCCCATGCCAGCTATTAACTAGGCTAACTTTGCTTCATTTTTTTTTTTTAGATCAGTGGAAGCCAGTTAAAAGTGCTACTGCTACCAACACTTTAAACTGTGCCCTGTAAGCAGCTGATGAAGAGCAGTGGTTCTCAACCTTCCTAATGCCGTGACTCTTTAATACAGTTCCTCATGTGGTGGTGACCCCCAAACCCCCATCCAGCTGGCCGGGAGGTATCAAAAACTTGACCCCCAAAAAAGAGAGGAAAAAATGAGAAAGTGTAGGTAGTCCTCGACTTACAACAATTCGCTTAGTGACTGTTTGAAGTTACAACAGCACTGAAAAAGCGAATTATGATCATTTTTCACACTTATGATTGTTGCAGCATCCCCAGGGTCATGTGATTTACATTCAGATGCTTGACAACTGATTCATACTTATGACGTTCACAGTGTCCCAAGGTCATGTGATCAGTGGCCGGGGGTGTGGCCAGCTGATCACTCAGGTTGCAGAGTGCCTGTGGGGGGGGAATTTATGGGTCTCTGGGATGGGACTGGGGTGGGTGCCTGCCTTCCTTCCCTCCCTTCTCTCCCCTTGTCCCTTTCTTCCTTCTTTTCTTTCTTTCCTTCACCTCCCTCTTAGTCTCTTCCTCCTTCCCTCCCTCTCCCATTGTCCCTGCCTTCCTTTTTTTCTTCCTTTCCTTCACCTCCCTTAGTCTCTTCCTCCTTCTCTCCCTCTTTCCCATTGTCCCTTCCTTCTTTCCTTCCTTTCCTTCACCTCTTTCTTAGTCTCTTCCTCCTTCCCTCCCTCTTTCCCATTGTCCCTTCCTTCCTTCTTTCTTTCCTTTCCTTCACCTCCTTCTTAGTCTCTTCCTCCTTCCCTCCCTCTCTCCCCTTGTCCCTTCCTTCCTTCTTTCCTTCCTTTCCTTCCTCTCCCTCTTAGTCTCTTCCTCCTTCCCCCTCTCTCTCCCCTTGTCCCTTTCTTCCTTCCTTTCCTTCACCTCCTTCTTAGTCTCTTCCTCCTTCCCTCTCTTTCCCATTGTCCCTTTCTTCTTTCCTTTCCCTCCCTCTTAGATCCATCCTTCCTTCCTTCCTTCCTTCCTTCCTTCCTTCCTTCCTTCCTTCCTTCCTTCCTTCCCTCTTTATCCCTTCCTCCCTTCCCTCCCTTCCATTGTTCCTTCCTTCCTTCCCTCTCTCATTGTCCTTTACTTCCCTCCCTCTTCGTCCCTTCCTTCCTCTCCCCCTGTGCCCAGGAAGGGACAAGGGGAGGGGGACAGGCTGCCAGCGGTGGCCATGGCGACATGCCAAACCTGCCTGTGCACAGGCAGAGGCAGAGGAGAGCTCCGCCCAGCTCACTTGCTCAGCTTCGCCAGAAAACATGCGGCTTGCTAAGTTAGCAGAAGCCAGGATCAGCGCCGGACTACAGCAGATTCACGCTTCTGCTAAATTAGCAAGTGGCATGTTTTCTAGCAAAGCTTGAGCAAGTTTGCTGGGCAGGAGCCAAGGAGAGCTGCTACAGCTGATCTGCTTCTGGGCTACTCTGCAGAAGCGCGGATCAGCTGTAGAGGTTTGCCCCGATCCTGGACAAGAGGGAAGGAAGGAAGGATGGAAGGGACAAGGGGAAAGAGGGAGGGAAGGAGAGACAAAGAGGGAGGTGAAGGAAAGGAAGGAAGGAAGGAAGGAAGGAAGGAAGGAAGGAAGGAAGGAAAGGAAAGGAAGGAAGGAACAAAGGAAGGAAGGAAGGAAGGGACAATGGGAGAGGGAGGGAAGGAGGAAGAGACCAAGAGGGAGGGAAGGAAAGGAAGTTCCAGCCAGCAGAGGTTTGGCAGCCCGGCTGCCGAGGAACAGAAGAGCGCAAAGCCAAAGAGAGGGGGCTCCTTTTCTCCACCCCTTCCCTGGGTTTGTGGGGAATTTCTCGTCACCAACGCTGACAGGTGCTCCTTCGAGCCCGCTGTGAGCTTCCTTGTCCCCTTTGCTTCCCCCCTGCTTTTGTGAGGATTGTGGCGCCCTTGGGAAGCCGATCATGCTTTGAAGCTTAGGAGAGGAGGAGGAGTCCCTTCCTCCTTCCCTCCCTCTCTCCCTGTCAAGCCCCGGTGGGCTTGACATGAATGGGCGGAGGAGGAGACGAGGACGGGCGGGGTGGCAAAGGAGACCGGCGGCTGTCTCCAGACCTCCCGCTGACAAGCGCAAGTTTGGGGGTCGCCAGCTGACGGGCGCAGGAGTTGGGTGCTGCAGCGGCCTCCCCTTCACTGACCTGCGTACAGGAGAAGAAGTCAATCCGGTTGCTGCACAATGAGTCTCTGGGGAGGGCAGGGCAAATTTGGTAGAGTTTGTGCAGACTGCCACCAAGCAGCATATTTTCCCCAAACAAGTGAGGTGGAGCAGGGGGGGGGGAGAGAAGGTGGTTGACAAGCCGTGCTTAAGACCATTGGAAATATGTGTTTTCTGATGGTCTTAGGTGACCCCTGTGAAAAGCTCATGCGACCCTCAAAAGGGTCGCGACCCACAGGTTGAGAACCGCCGCAATAGAGAGATCTTTGTACTTTGCACCAGTTAGAAGACTAGCTGCTGTGTTTTGCAACTTCTGGATGTTTTTCGAGAGTGGTTCTACATAGTTCCACTGCAATACTGAAGAGAGACTATAACCAAGGCATTGATTACCACCATCACAAATCTCACTCTCAGAATCACAAATGGCATAATAGACACAGCTGTCATATGTAAATCTAATGACAACTGAGGATCAAGGAGCATTTCCCATTCATAAATCTGCTGCTTCAGGGGACAGCCTGAATGTACACCAACTAAGAGGAACCATTTTTCCTGTTTTCAGACAGTACCTCCATGTTGTCTGGAATTAATTTTAACTTGTTCTTCCTCATCCAGCCTCATCAAGTTTAGGCACTGTTTATTTACCAATTATTTCCTTCAAGTATATAGTCTACTCACCTCTTATGATTCTGAGCAGCTTCCTTAAATGTAATGCAATAGACTGAGCTATTGTGTTCCTGTTGTTATATGTAACTGCCAAACAGTGTAGAGAACAATGTGAAACCCTCAGTGTCTTAAGTGTTCATTGAGACAGTGCAGACTGCTACGTAAACATGTCCAATCCACATCCTTATGAGGGAAATGCTTTATGTCACGAACACAAAAGGTATTACCCCAGTTCCTCCTTTTGCTGGAGAAAGAAAAAGAATCGATCCTTTTAAGAACAAAAGTAGAAGTGGCTGGAGTGAATCTGAAATAGGTCTCCTAAGTAGTCTCTGATAAATGGTTGGAATCTCCAGGAATTTGAGGCGAGATATGAAGTAGAGATAAGTTTCCATTTCAAAATTTGCCACTCCTGTAACTATAGGAAAAGTCTAATCTGGCAACAGTGCAAGATTTAATTTATCTTTTGTTATATGTGTGCATGTGTTTTAAAAATCATTTGTTCTTTTTTCTTCTTCATTAATTTTCTCCATTTCCTATAGGAATCTGTGTATGTCCTTGTTTTTTCCAGGCTGACTGTGAAGATATTAATTTTTATATAGAATCTATTTTGATTTATAACAATAATTTTGAAAGCTTCTCAGGGTTCTTTCTATAATTCTGGCAGACTGATTTTTCATAGCAAAATAGGAACATCTTGTGGGTCTTTCACATTTTTTTTGTGTAAATGCTATTCTTTACAAATCGAACTATTGTTTTCCTGTAATGGGAACATAAAATCCTAACCTGTTCCTGGCTGAATAATCCCTGTGAATATTGAAATCTCCCAGGAGGGGAAGCTCACAATAAACAGTAATGGCTGTAAAACTCCAAAAATTAACGATATGGTTTTTAAGACCATACAGAGTCCTACAACAAATCCTGTTGAAATGAATAGGGCTTCTATTAGTTGAGCCTTAGTTTTGTTGTGTTGCTTTGCTTTGTTAGAAGCTTTCTTTAAGGGATTGCATGTCTTATTTTTCCCATCTGTCTGTATGCATACATAAAAAAAAAATACCCAAAGCTTATCCAATTTTGCCACCAGATAAGAAATATTTGAGCAATGGTAGCTACCTTTTAGTGATTGGAACCAAATCCAGTTGCATAATGCGTTTCAAATATTATTGATAACTTGTCTTTAAAAGAATATAATTGTGTGGTAGTGTTATGTAATATTATTTCATTATTACTTGATTTTTAAAAACCATCTGTCAGACTCAATGAACAATATCTTTACAACAACATTTTAAAATATTTGGATATAATAAATTAATACAGAGACAAGGACTTATATTAATAGGCAAGACAACTTGATTTAAAAAAATACAGCAAATAAAAAGAACATTAAAACAAGTCCCACCGTGTATACCTATTTACATGCCCTGGAAGCCAGCCTAGAGAAATCCACAGCAGAGTAAATAAATATATCCTATAATATTACTCCCTTAGAAAAATCTTCAAACTTTTGATTTATTTCAGACATTTATCCTTTCAAACCTGGTTAACATTTAGATGGGAGACCACCAGGACATCCCGCAAGAGTCCAGGAAGAAGGCAACAGCAGTCCTCTTCAAGCAAATGTTCTGGATATATCCATTAAGTCATCAAGAGTTATCAAACTTCACTTGAAGGAATTTCTGACTACTTTATGAAAGGTAAATATATAGAAGAGAATCCAATCTTGACATATCATATTTCCATCAGATCTTAGCATTCAGTGTCCCTTCCCTGTTGTGGATCATTTAAATTCAGCTGAATCCTCCATTCATCTGAAACATTTATTTATATGAAGATCTCCCAGCATTCACCCAGATATGTCATACAGATGTTGAAGTGGGAGCAAAATGTTGAGGGTTTCTCCTTTCATTTTAAGAACAGAGAAAGATGAAGCAGAATAGGTGAGAAGACATCCAAGACTGGAGCTTACCCTGCATTTGTAGATATAATTACATCATGGCAATTTACTTTCTACTATCGATTATGAGCCTAAAAAGATTCTATGATAGTGAACATTATTAAATTCTTGTATTTCTCACTAGCAGAAGCAAGAGCTTTATGAGGATTGAACTGATCAAATCCAAAGTTGATCAAATCAGATCAAATCCGAAGTTGAATAATGTTCTTTAAGGTTATTCCTGAAGTGAGTATTTAGCTTTGAGACATCTGTAGAGAGCAACCAGCCTGCCATTTCTGCTTAACACATGTTGTTAATTTCTTTGCTTTCCAGATTTTTTTTTCTTTGTTAGCAAGCATAAAAATCTAGTGTTCCTTAATGGATTTAGCAATTTTCTAAGGAGGCCTGAAGAGCCAAAGTTCAGATTTGTGAAAGGACTGGAACAGATTGTAAAATGTAACACCAGATCCAGATGCTTATATTAACTAGGCATCAAATCCCACAGATCTGTCTTTAAATGTGTGTGCTGAGATAAGCCACATGGAAGAGTGGGAAATGTAATTTTCACGGGCAAACCTTGCTCCACATACTCTTAATTTTTATAGGTAATAATCTTCCAGATGTGGGATTGAAAGGTCTCTGTAAAATTTCCTGCAGTTTTGTTCGGACAGGTTTAAGCTTAACATCAGATTTTGTACATTACCAGTGGAAGAATTGAAGATGTTCCCTGAGCCACTTTTAATGCCTAATTTAAGCCTCTGAATGTTCAAAATGATTAGATTAAATTGTTAAGGCACTAATTTTTTTTAAAAAAGATAGAGGGTGCACAAAATATGGATAACATGCTCAGGACAGTATCTTTTCACATTTTGCCTGAGGGAATTGTGATTGTTAAGTAAACTCCATGAGGAGGTGATAAGCTGCCTGGGAAAGCCAAGGGAAATCATCAAAACAATTAAAAAATGAAAATTAGAATATTTCAGGCATGTGATGCGATACACAGAAAAATACAGCATACTCCATTTAATCCTCCAGGGAAAGATTGAAGGCAAACGAGGTCCAGGCAGAAGAAGAACATCATGGCTTCAAAATCTAAGGGACTGGTTTGGACAAAACTCAGCAACACTTTTTCGTGCGGCTGCTGATAAAAACAGGATCGCCAACATGATCGCCAACGTCTGATAACGGATATGGCACAAGAAGAAGAAGAAATAAACTCCATATCCTACACCCAGATGTTCTATAGTTAACTATCTTTTATCTCCTTCTATAGAAAGGAGATAGAAAACTAGGACAAAATAGTCATATATAAGAACAGGATGCCACTTGAAGTACAAATTAGCACTGAAATGATTAAATGTATACATACATATAGATATATGTAGATAGAGACAAAGATATGCCGATTCATGTCAGTGGACAAAAGAAAAAAATGGAGAGATTGACATAGTAGATGCTGCAAGAAGAAAATGAGAGTTGGATAAAGAAAGTGTGCAAATAAACAGATCTCGGCGTTTTAAAAGCTCTCTATTCACTTTACGATCCATCTTGCCTGTGAGTTCTGCCAGTGACTGGCCAACTATGTCTTTATTTATCAGTGCTTATTAGCCACCCCTTTCCTGAAGGACTCTCAGTAGAATAGAACATCAAAACAAGGAAAAAAAACACAAAATGATAAAAGTTTCAGTCAAACCCCAAACTTAAGGAGGCAGCTGTGATCAAGCAGCTTGACTGAAGGTATGGTGGAATAAAACAGATTTAATTTGCTTACAGAATTTCAATAAAGTGCTAGCTAGAAAAAAATAATTCTATTACTGAGCCACTGTATGTAAGTCTTGTATTTTAGATTCTAATTCTATGTTCGTTTTTGTAGGGTTAAATTGCAGCACTAAATTTATTCATTTATTAAATGTATGTGTTGCCCATCTCACAACACATGCTCAAGCTGCTCTGCAACTACTTTCTCCAGAACCTTCTCTAAAAAATGGAACTGAGACACCAGATGAAAGTTGTTCAGTAAAATGGAATCCAGTGTGGCTTCTTAAAGAGGAGATGAATCAATTGCTCCTTAAGAGGTGGTGGAACAACCCCCCTCTCTCAAAAAAATTAACCAACACTAGGACCCAACCACACAACACTCCCTGAGAAGACTTAACCGGCCAGGAGGGGCATGAATTTAAGGAACAGGTGGCTAAGTTCACAGTCATTAGAACCCTGTCCATTTTCTTAGGCCCAATAGGAACAAACCATTACCAGGTAACAGGACAAGTCTGTGCCTCCGTCATCTCACTGGACCTTTATCAAAGCTGATGTTCAATTTGGAATGAATTCAAGCAATTTTGTCTGACAGATGCTCTGCAAATTCCTCTACCTAGCTTGTACGTAAATCTCTGAGTCTTCCTTCCCCAAGAGAGCTCATGTCACTTTAAACAAGGCTGCAAGATGGCTATCTGTTGATGCAATAAGGGCAGAGAAGTATTGTTGCTTTTTTCTAAACCAGAATAAACAACTTTAGCCAGACAATGCCATAAGAAATTATTTTTTCTGTAAGTACAAGGACTGCAGGGAGAGAGATGAAGTGGATAAAATGCATGATAACAATTATAATAATTATGATGATGATACCAGCCTTATCTGGTTGCTAAATTTGAGAGACTCAAGATGGCTAACATTCAATAGGAACTATGAATCACTTATTTTTGACTAAAATATATTTTTATTTGAGTTGGTTGGAAAATATTATTTTATAGCTAATAAAACCACACCATCCAATTTCAAGCAGTTAATTTTAGAATGCTCACTCATGCTGTAAACAAGGGAGTGGATGTGTCAAAGGCTATAGGTTGCTCTCTCTTGTTTTAAAATGTTTGAAGTTAGTTTTATTTCATTCATATTGAAGAAAACACATGCAATAGCATGACTGGCTCTTGGGTGTTTGCTGTTTCCATCAACCGTCTTGGAAAAAGTTGGTTTTTCACTTTCTTGTGACACTACAATGGAGAATGTTGTGATGTCAGCATTCTTTAACAGCAAACTTTAGCAATCTTTATTCCATTATTTAATCTTCTGCCTAGCTGCTTCTTCCCAATGGACAAGTTTATAAGTGGCTGTTTTACTACAAGTGAGAAAAAGTCATTTTCTGACACAACACAATCTCTATTGATCCTTTCTCTGCCAGTATCTGGAGACTGGAACAGCTACCTATCTATGTTGGGGTAAGAAAAAAAAATGCAGTTATATCTATTTATTTTGTCTATGCCTGGGATGGGGAGGTTATATGTCTATACTACAATTTTATTCTCCAGAATTACTCTTAAAACATCTTACAAAAGCATCTTAGAAAGCTAAAGCATTACAAATATAATCTACAAAATAGGTACACCATGTTGGAATTATGTTCTGGGGCCACCTGCATATTATTCAATCAGAATTCAGACATGTGAAACTCGTGACGTCACGTGACGTCGTGCAACATATTGGGCCAGTTTTGCCATTGCCGGCAATGGTGGGGGCGCAGCTTCTGGGTGATGCGTCCGGCCATGGGCCGGCAGTTTGACACCCCTGAATCAGATGATGGATTTAGATGGCTCTTCCTTGGCTGAAAAAATATCATCTCTTTTGCCTCACTTCTGAAATGGAGGGAAAACAAAGTCAGAGTCACTTAGTGACTGGAGTGTAGTAGTGGACTCATATGGGAAAGTAAGTCTTCTTTCAAGCCAGACCGAAAGATATTTTAGAATATCAGGCACAGAATCAGAATCCTCACATTTTGTGTGTGATGGCTTTCTCAGTATATTTCCCAGTAATTGTGAGTTTCCTGTGCATTAAATCTTCCTCCCAGTAGTCCACTGCTGATTGCAGATACCGATCGATGGTGACACTATTTGTTTCTCAATAACACGATGGTTTACTGCTGGGGGGATGGGGGGTGTGTACATGGAAATGAAAGCTAGCATCACAAAATCCCCAAAGTTCTTACTAACAATAAAGTTGCATTCTGTCCAAAATGGTAATGATACTGTATTCGTTTGAGAATAACATTAGGATAAAATTTACATGATGCAAATATATTGCAGTGCATTTTATGCTCAAAACAATCCTTTGACAGAAGCTAAGTCATGAGACTGCAATTTCATAAGAACACAGGCATTGAGCTGGAGTTCCAGCTTTCCACTGACCAAGACATCCAGTGATACTGCCAAGCCTTTTCTGGCCCTACTTCCAAACTTTCAATCCAAAGAAAAGAACTAGACTTTTTTTTTCTTTAATATAGGCCAGGGGTCTGCAATCTTGACAACTTTAAGACTTGTGGACTTCAGCTCCCAGAATTCTGAAAGTTGTCAAGGTCGCAGACCCTTGATATAAGCAATTAGATAAAGTTACAATGTTGACTGTTGAAAGTGTTGAATGTTGAAACCATCTTCTGTTGTCTCTTCTGTTGTCTTTTGGGGGCATTTTTTTCTTTTGAAGTCCCCACCCAGTAGGGGTGCTCCAATGGCTTAATAGAATATAAATATATTTTTAATCTCAAATCCACATCCTCCAAATTATTATCTGGCTGGGATGTGCTTCGCGTAGAACTTGCTGTTCAAAATGATTAAAGTCTATGTGAAGGACTTTCCTTAGAGTTTCACATCAGAAGCTATTGGTTTAGGAGCCAAGGTTGTCTACCCCTGGTTTAGGGTATATGCAACTACTTGCCTGATTTAATGAGGCTTTGAGATGATTGCAGGCTAGTGCTTCTGGGAGAGGATGGGAAAAAAGATTCTCCATAGGGCACTGCAGTGTCACTTTAACCACCATGATTTACTAAGACCCTGCAGTTGCAGAGAAGAGCAATTTATGGAGAGAAAGAAGAAGAAATTATTTGTTAGAAGAATTCAAACCTATATTTGTGAACATACTTAAAAATTCTACGTGCCTACTTAATGAAAGAATTTAATTTCTGAAAAAAAATCTTTAATTAAAAAAAACCACCAACTACTGCCAATCCCTGGCAATCTGACAACTGGGCAATCATGGATTATTTAGGTTAGACTTTATTGTGTCTTAATTCAAGGAATGTATATGGGAAGTCTAGGTAATTTTGTTTGCAGTTATGAATAGTGAAGACCTGGAAGGGAAAAAAATGGGAAGCAACCAGAATTGCAGGGAGTTGTCTCATGTCTGAATATAAATTTAAACAACAGGAAATTGTATGTGTATAGATACCTTTTTATGATTCTAAGCTGCCCAAAACTACTCTATGGAACTCCAAAAACAATAGCATCTACTTGATTTCTGAAATATTTATGGAAGTATTTCACGTATTCTGAATAAATATTCTGAAAAAATACTTATTGTCACCTTTAGAAGTTAAGTAAATATTTTTGGAGTTCCATAGTTCCAGTTTCCTCTATGGATTTATACATGAACTGTTTAGTACTGTTGACTTACCCTTTGGCATACGTATTTGGGAACTTCCATTATATTCTGGAAACCAAGAAATTATTCCAGTTTGCTTGAAGCTTCTTTGGATTGGGATCCAAACAGGATTAAACATGAATAGAGAAGAGTAGATCAGCTCCTGAAATTAGTGTTTATTGTGGGGGTAAATAAAATCGGATCAAAATTAGACTGCTAAACTGTAAAACAATGTTTCTTAAACTTTTTTCTCTTAGGAAACCTTTACATTTTTAAAAATTATATGATAGCTACACTCCCCTGCTACAGAACTTCCAAACAAGCTCAAGGTCCATATCATAAACATTCCAACCCACAATCTGGCAGAATATTTCTGTTTTTACCGTCCACAGGTATTTTATCCCTTTGTTCTTGCTTGAGTGGGGAGAACAACCATGAGTAAAGTTTTCTCATTTATTAATCCTTTCCTAGCTTTCTGGGATCAGAACTTCCCGAAGAAACATTGGAGTACCTGTCATCCTGTTCCTTCAAATCCTCTCATAGCCAGTCTCCTATTTTTATTAGAGTAGGTTATTTCAGTTTGTGTACTTCAGGCCATTTTTCAAATAAATTCTCAGGATGAATGAAGTCCAAAATAATAACTGTGATATTTCTTTATTTGTAAAATTTATTGGCAGCCCATCTTACCATAGAGTAGTTTTGGGCAGCTTAGAGTCATAAAAATATATCTATACATATACAATTAGAACATAAATAATTTAAACCTGACACATGTGGGGGGAAGTGGGATCTATTATTACTTGATCAACTACCTCTATTGTGCTGTTCCTCCACTGGGACCCCAAGCCAACTGGCAAAGCTACGTCTTTAGGCCCTTACAAAAGGATAGGAGGGTTGGGGCCAACCTCACATCAGGGGGAGGGGGCAAGATGTTTCAGAGGGCAAGAGCAATAGCAGAGAAGGCCTTCCTCTTGGACCCTGCCAGCCGAAATAATGGGCTGACGGGACTCAGCCTTCTCAGCCTTCTCTACCAGCACGAGTGGGAAGGGTCAATTCCATTTGGGTGAGACAGTCCCTCAAGTAACCTGGATCCATGCCATGAAGGGCATTAAGAGTGATCACCAACATCTTGAATCGCACCCAGAAGCAGACTGGTAACCAGTGCAGGTCAAGGAGCAGTGGTGTGACAGGGGCCGTTCTTGGGTCCCCCAAAACTGCCCATGTTGCTGCACTTTGTACCTGCTGTAGCTTTTGAATGCTCTTCAGGGATAGCCCCAGGGAGAGAGCATTACAATAGTCCAGCCATGAGAGGACTATGGACTGAACAACTGAACGCAGGGAATCCTGATCCAAGAAAGACATATGATATTTTACATTCTTAACAATGCCTTCTGATGCAAGGGTTGGGCTGATCAACTATTTGGTGCCCTGACTTTCTGGTTTTGTTCCTCTGTTATGCTTCTTCACGTCTGGCTAATATACATGCCTTGGAAGACACCGGGATCAAGTCTTTAAAAGCATTTTGAAAAAGAAAAGTCCATACAGGAACTCTGGAATCTTCTTCCTTCTTTCAAAAATATGAATACTTTTCAGTTTAGTTTAAAAGAGCATTCATTGTGGCGATGAAAAGTTCTACTCTGAACAAATTATCTGTCTTTTAATATGGGACAGGAAAATTACAATTGGGCATGTGGATATAGAAATCTATATACAGTAGATGCTGCAAATTAATACTGAAGTATTTTTAAATAGCTAGTTTTTTTTCTTTATTGAAAATGAATGTGCACTGCAGTGCGAGATATATTTTTAATTTTTTTCCTATTGCCAATGTGGGAGATTAGCAGCAACAAGAGGAAATGAATCTGAAGAAAGGGAGGGCTGGTATTATGACAAAACAGATTGATACTAAAATAATGAATACTTTTTCTCCTTCCATTTGCAGATCAGATCAGATCAGAGATTGCTTGCTCTATGAACTGCTTTGTTTATAAATCTCAGTTTCTCTTAACCCTATGTAATTTATTTTCTTTCTTTCTTTTCTTTCTTTCTTTCTTTCTTTCTTTCTTTCTTTCTTTCTTTCTTTCTTTCTTTCTTTCTTTTCTTTCTTTCTTTCGGATTCTCTTAACACCATTATTTATTTATTTATTTATTTGTTTGTTTGTTTATTTATTTATTTATTTATTTATTTTCTTCACCAGGAGCAAAAATTCAACTGAACCTGTAACAATCCAGCCATGTCCCACAGGTACCTTTGCTACTTCCAACATGACAACCCTGTTACACACTGGAGGCAACTGGTCCACTGGTCTGTTTGATATCTGCAGTGACAAGACAATTTGTAAGAGAATCTTATGTGTTCCTTGACTTAATTTTCAAAGCTGCCATCCAAGCTTGCATGGGGAAAAGGAAGTTTTCATAAAAGGTTGCTGATTGAAGCTCTTTGCCTGTTGCCCCTGGCCATCAATGCAGCTGGGGCAGGCTGTACAAAATACACACCAGAGCACATTTGAATTACTAAAGCCGTCATGCCAATTCCAAATTTCACTTGGATGCTTCAGTAGTTATTTTCACTTCTGTTTACCTGTTTGTACATGCACTGTACCTTCATTTTGCTGGAAAATAAAAAGCAGACGTTTTGAAGAATAGCTGAACTAACAGGACCATTGAGGTCATATATAGCCTCTACTAGAGGAAGCTCAGATTCACATTTTTAATTCTCTCTAACATGATACACTAGGGAGATATGGTCTGTGCACATTATCCATCCCCCTCAATGTTCCTGGAATCATGCTGGTGGATTTGGCAGCAAATCACTGAGAAGTTCTGATAGAATTTCCTGCTACTTTCCAATGGAAGGAAGGAAGGAAGGAAGGAAGAAGGAAGGAAAGAAGGAAGGAAGGAAGGAAGGAAGGAAGGAAGGAAAGAAGGAAGGAAGGAAGGAAGGAAGGAAGGAACTGTGTAAACTCATTTAGGATCACCTTCCCTCTTCTCTTTCCAAATAAACTTCCAGAAAAATCCCAATTTTAGCTATTTCATTAATGACACCATGTCAGAGTTTCACCCACTTTTTAAGTGTAGATCTTCGTTCTTTCTTTTTTATAGCTATAGAAATTATCAAGAGAAGTATCCCTTAAGCCTATTTTCATCATGACCTGGTGCTTTTCAAATATATTGGACTAACTCTACAAATTTTTAGCTTGTACAAACACATTGAAATTCATCCGTTCCAAAGGACACAGCTTGACTTCTACATTTACAGATTTACTGCAACTAAAGGAAGATGAGATTTGATCAGATCATTTGACAAGAACCTTGTGCAGTTGTTACGTGACAGGAAAATATAACACCTGGGGTTTCTCTGAATTCATTTTGCCCACATCATTGTGGAACCAAATAATATGGTTGTGGAATTTCATCTGAAGATCAGTAGATTTTGACTCAGACCATCAGACATAACAGAGTTTAATGAAAAATGGGCATCCTTGTAGTCACCTTTCAGTCTTGCCTATCATTTTAAAGTTTTCAACCTATTTTCACTGCAATAATGGAAAGCAGCAGAGCTCCCAGATCTGGCCTGTAAAGTTCTGGCAACACTGGATAAAAATATCACTTAACTTGGTCACTATTGATAATGTGAAAAAACAATCTCGATCACTTAAATATTAGATATCTACTTTTGCAACATAACCAAATTTTTGTTTTCTTGAATGAAACTATGTGATCTTGGGTTAAAGTTAAAAGCTGTTGCCTACACACAGATTTATTATTTGATCTAATTATCTTTTGTAAAGAGAGGATAAGAATCTCCCAAGTGCTATTTAGTTTCTTTTTTTAAAAAAAGGTGCAAACTGCTAAAGAACTCTCAAACTATCTTTAAAGCATTAATTAAATACTTCAAACAACAGAATATTTCTTAATTAACATGCAGTATGCCTTTATTGTCATTCAGTCCTGCAAGGATTTCTGTGACCAATCTAATAATCGATCTTGCTGCTTCCCCATGTAATAGTAAATTTTCATATCCCCTGGTTTGTGTTCATACTATTGATTATGTGCCGTCAAAGCACTGTTGATTCTTATTGACTATACAGATAGATTTTAGGAATTAAAGAGAAACTTCCTAACACTGAGAACAATTAATCAGAAGTTATGGGTGCTTCATCACTGGAGGTTTTTAAGAAGAGACTGGACAGCCACTTGTCTGAAATGGTATAGGGTCTCCTGCTTGAGCAAGGGTGTGGACTAGAACAGGGGTGTCAAACTCAATTTCGTTGAGGGCACATCAGCACTGTGATTGCCCTCGGGGGGGCAGGTGGGTGTGGCCAGGGTGGGTGCAGCCTACTGGGTGGATGTGGATGGAGTGGGTGTGGCCTACTGGATGGACATGGCCAGCTCTACACCATTCGCATGATGGATGCCTGGGCAGGAGTGGGACAGATCTGAAGGTCTCTGGCAGAAGGGGGTGGGACCAAATGCCAAGGCATGGTCTACTGGAGCAGCCTCACTTTTCCTCTCAGGACATGCGGGGGGGGGGCTGGATGGTGGCACGTGTTGCCCGTAGCCCTGGGCAACAAAGGTCAAACACCCTGCCTGGCCCTCGAGCACCTGCGGCACCAAGCCCAGCCTCACTTCCCCAAGGGGGTGCCCAGCTGCACTTACCTCCTCCTCAAGGCTGCTGCTGCTGTGCTCTCCTTAGCCAGGTTGTTCATGAGGGCAAAGTCAGAGGGAAGCCCATTCCCTCTCCATGGGAGGAGACCTGGCTTTGTATCCGAAGCTTCCTTAGCAATAGGATGGGAGACCCCAGGATAGGCCAGGAGGAGGGGGCAAGGGATGATGAAAGGGCAGCAGAGCAGGACTAAGGCAAGACTTCCCTCAGACCCTCCCTCTCCTTCTTTCCTTCCTTCCTTCCTAAGTACAGAGTGGTGGAGAAAATATTTGAGACGAGGGAGGGAGAAAAACAGGCAAGAAACGCAGCTGGGGGGGTGTCACCCTTCGTGAGGAATGAAGAAATGCACCATTGTCTGGAAGTGGCCAGCACATGGCCCTCACCTACTTCATATATCTGGCTTGGTGGCTCTGGAGGAAGGGATGCCATGAGCAGCGTGAGACTCAATGTTACCTGCACAATTCCGCTCAGCCCCCAGCTTGCCCGGTTTCGGCAGGCAGT